>NC_056726.1:740120438-740157938 GCF_019279795.1 Protopterus annectens
GATGTTGGAGCATATTCTGGCAAGCAGTAGATGCAAAAATTAAAACTCATTTGAGACAGAATGCATATTTGTGCACTTACTCACCCACTACATGCTCTCATACTGGCAATTTGGAGAATGCCAGCTCACCTCCAAAATTATTTTTTTAAGGTGGATAGAGATTGCAGCACCCACAGAAAATGTAAATAATGGCAGAGAAGACATTCAGACTGAGCACAGATAGCACCTCAGCCAAGAGTCAAACCAAGAAATTTTTTCAGTGGTGAGGTGGCTGTGCTGCTTGCTGTACCACTGCACGACCCAGGGAATTTGACAACGTAGTGATTTATAGTCGCCTTCAATGGCACAGATCTTTTTCTGTTAATAATAATAAAAAAAAAAATATATATATATATATATATATATATATATATATATCAAATTACTTTAATGCCATCAAGAAGAAGATAAAAAATTCTCAGTAAAATGGCTGAAATAGTTTGTATGTTGTTCTCATGTGAATGCATCAATAGGGGAACATATCCATATGTTATAAAGGCAGTCTCACAGCAGAGTTGCAAGATCTTCTTACACAACAGCACAATTAATATTAATTTCACTATACTTTGTTTGTAGATGCCATATTCAGGAATTCAGTAGCTAGATCTGGAAGAAGTTTTAGGGTAGAACACAATAACATTATGTAATTCAAACAAATGCTTCATCTGAATAAGCATTTCTCAATTAATATTAGATCCCTTATTTTGCAGTAACTACCATTTTACTATACTCTTTTCCATGCTGCTTGCTATTAACATATGAGACATAAATGTTACCTCAATTGTTCTTACTGTCAGTCCCTGAAATATTGTTATATCCTAGCACTGGTCTTCAAAAATTTGCATTACTAGAACATTCTTTGGTCATATGTATTTTACCAGATTTGCATGACATGTTACTGAATAAATTGACATGTTATCATAATTCTGAAAATGTTCCACATTATAGTAGTTCTAAACAGAAAGTGAACCTTTTGTCGCAATGTGTTATAATACAATCTTATGTGATTACAAATCACCCCTTTTGCTAAAGAATTCTAAGCTTGAGTAACACCTTCATTCGTACCATTTATATCTAGTATATTCCTGTTCCATACTGGAAACTGTTTGATATTCTGTTACTTGTTAGGGCAGTGCAAGTTTTGCAGTAGTGAGACTGATAGAGCTCAAATGCAGACATATATTTATTAAGTCAGAAGTTGCTGTTTCTTTGAGTGTTACCTTCTCTAGTAAGTTTGGTATACTCATAGTTGGCATTTATATGTCTGACCTGACTGTGTGTGTGTGTGTGTGTGTGTGTGTGTGTGTGTGTGTGTGTGTGTGTGTGGAGGGGGGGGGGGTCCAAACATTAGAAGAGTGCAGCAGGGCTTGCCTCCCAAAAAGACAACTTTAAAGATTAGTGATGTCTGACATGCTCCTGTATTTTAATAGATTTTTCTTACCTTTTTTCAGAATTCTGGGGTCTGCACTATGAGTTTCAGATATGCAATATGGAGCTGTTCATAACATGTGTTATCCAGCTGTTTATACTATTCATGATTTGCCTCATTCTGTCACGGATTAATTAACTTTGTGTAAGTCAGCAGGTAAACTCGTTGACTGTGATGTACTGCTGTTATCTACAGGCTGTCAGTATCTATAATGTTATTGTGGAGGAGAGCCTTAACCATTGACATAAAATGTGGAAGATTGCCACTCAATTCAGGAGGATAATGTGGCACAACTGCTTCCACAAAGGGTGAAGCGACAGTATGAAAGATGCACACAATTTTGTTTTAATATCTATTTTACATAGGACAACTTGGATCCATATGTATAAAGGGAACATGCACTGCTGTCCTAGTGATAAGCTTCCAACCTGTACAACCAGAGAACTGCACAATGTTCACTACTATCTCTATAAATCAATGTGTTCCAGCACCTCTGGATCCACAATAAGTCCAATATATTATTTTTATACACACACACACACACACACACACACACATACACACACACACACACACACACACACACACACACACACATGCAAACATACATGCATGCATGAGTGCACACACACACACACACACACACACACACACACACACACACACACACACACACGCATGCACACACAAACACAAATTCCAGTAAAGGCTGGCAGAAATTTCCAATTACCCACAACCCACAATTTTCTTCCTGGCCCAATAGTCCTACCACCACTCCAAAGAAAGTCAGAGACTTCCAGTTACCTGTCTGCTCTTACATAAAACCATATCATATCTATTTCACTGGTAAATGGCCAAGGCAGTCTCATATGCATGGTCATACAGCATGCTCACCAACAGTGTGAATATTGCTTGCCCTCTTTTGTGATAAACAACACTACACAAATACAAGTATAATAAATAAGTAGAGACCAGCCACAAGAACATAAAGGTAGATAAATTAAAATTACTTAAATAATAAAGAAAATAGTGCAAATACATATATTTGCAAACATGAAAAATAAACAATAGGGCAATAAACATGAGATGAATACATAAAAAATCTGAACTATAAGTACATAGGTTCATAGAAAATGACTAGGCTAATGGCCTAAGAGCACTTACAAGCCTAGCCAGTATAATCCAATTTTACTCAACATGTGGCCCTTAGGGGCAAGCAAATGGCACAGGTTTGTGCATACGCCTTGAGTATTTTACAGACTGCCCTGTCCATAAGGGACATAGGCACTACCCCAGGTGTGAATTTGTGATTCCCCATCCATTGATCCAAATTGCATTTGAAGAGGACTAGGGAAGGGCTGTGCCAAAGACTGTAAGACTTTTCCAAAGAAGGTGTAATCTGTGTGACACAAATCTCTCTCTCCAACATGTTTTGTTTGAGTCACTGATGAGATTTAGGTCCCTAGATCAGGTGACCCTCTTGTTGTTTGCTTTTCGGATATGCAGAAGCTCCATTAGGGCTGTATTTGTGAGGGTATTGTAGGTTAGACATAGGTCACCCCTTAATAGTCAGAATGAGAGTGAGAAAAGGGATAAGGCTTTTAGTCTATCCACATAAGGCAGGTTTTTACCAATGTGTATTTTCTTTGTGAGGAACCTCTAGAATCATTCCAGCTGTTGTAAGTGCCTAGTCAAGAACATGCAAAGTGGCACATTTTACTCAATTATTAGTCTAATGAGGGCTGAGTATAGTGGGAATATAATTTTCTTGGATCTGCACACCATACCTCATTATAAGATGTGCCAGAATAGAATGACTTCCTCACTAGTGTGGACACATGGTGGTCAAAGTTCAGGCTGCTATCTCTCTGTGTGCCAAGATATCTCACCTCCGTGTCTACTCTTAGGGGTGTACTATTAATGTTTTCATTTTTCAGAAGTCTTTGACTTCCCAGTGGGTATGATAATGCCTTTTTTTCCATTTAGTTTTAGGCGATGGCTCTGGCACCAATCATTTGTCTGACTTAAATCCTCCTGAAGGATATCTACATCACTGGGAGATTTGATGTCTGCCCTTAACTTGTAGTTGTCAGCAAACCTTGTACTCCAGAGGCCTTCAATATTAGCCCTGAATTCAGAGAAGTATATTCCAAACAGGGGTAGTCACAGCACTGAGCCATGTGGCACACCACTAGTAACTGGCCTCCTGCAAAATCTGGATTCACCCACTTTACCCACATGTGTCCTGTCTGCTATCCATCTGGTAATGTAGGAATTTATGTCAAGGTTTGTGAGTTTATATATAATAGTTGAGTGTGACATTCTGCCAAATGCCTCAGCCAGGCCAAAGTATGTGGTATGCACTGTTTTGCTTCATTCATGACCCAAGTGACTTTTTCACAAAACTCTACCAGATTTAGTAGGCATGACCTGTCCTTGACAAAACCAAATTGGGTTGAGTCTAGTGTTTGGAGGTTTTCTATGTCACTATTTATCAGGTGCCTGATCCATGATACATGGTCTTGTATATAAGACTAGTCAAACTTATGGGTTTGTAATTACCCAGCTCAGATGATGATTCCCCTTTGGGCAGAGGGATGACCATTGCTGTCATCTGCTCTTTCAGGACAAAACCAGTCCAGAGGCTGTGGTTAAATGGATCTCAATGGGACTGATAGGTCCTAATTCAAGCGATTTAAGAAGCAACTTGGCATATCTTTAGGTTCCATTGAAGCTGTATTTTTAGCTTTAGAGAATGCAGTGGCAACTTGTTGTTTAGTGATGAATGTGTGCTCAGGCACTATGTTAGTAATTAGAATGCTAGCCTGTGCTTGAAGCCAATATGTTTAGATATAATGCAAATCAAAAATGCCAATAGCTTATAGCTTAATGCTACTTAAAAAAGCTAAAAAGTTTATTGCGTGAACTAACTAAGGCAATAAAGTTCCTACTGTAACTGTTGATTGTATAAATATTTAGACTGTGTAAATGTTCATTAATGGTGCTCTTAAGGTTATTAACTACAGTTTATGAAAAGGAACTTAGGTTCATAGGTAGGTACTAGGCTATTGGCCCCAGGGCCTATATAAGCCTAGCCAAAAAGCTACCCTTGCTTTTGCCACCCAAGAAAATTATTTTCCTGTGCCCCTATCAAGCACAGTCGCAAAAGTGATCCCCGGGGTGAATTTCCAATTTTCCATCCAGTCATCAGGATTCTTCTTGAAGAGTGCTACTGAGGAGCTCTGTTTGACATAGATAGGTAGTCTATTCCAGAGTATGGGAAGTCTCTGGGACAGGAATCTATCCCTCCAGCATGTTTTGTTTATTGTGGTGACAAGGTTTAGGTCCCTACAGCATTTAGCTCGGAGGGATTGGAATTTCTTTAAGTGGAGCATGTCCAACAGCTCTGGGTTTGACATAGCATGTCATATTAATGTTAATATCTCCTTCTAGGTACTGTTTCCCTTCTGCTATCAGTGAAAGGCTTGCAACACTAAAGGACATCTCCTTTGTGACTACTACAGAAGGCTATACCACCTTATCCCTCTAAGTTAAAACTCTGGACAGAGTTATTATTCTTAAACCTATAAACTCTATGTCTAACCTAATGCTGAACTGGATCTACAGCACTGGCAATTAATTCCCCTGAGCTCTCATAAAAATCTTTAAAACTTTACCATAATTGTCTCCCATAAAAAACATTAAAATTATACTATAATTGGCTAAACTCATAGTCGCTAGTAAAAGTACCTCTAAAGACATAAAAATAAGTTATTTACTTCATCCTAAATTGTAGTACAACCTGGCTATGTAACTCTAAAATAAAATAAATAATTTTACTTGCAGTAAAATACCTACCTTGCATGTACTACTACTGGTATCTTGTGATCTGGTGGTATTCTAGGACCCCCTACTTTTCTATCTTTATTAATGACCTCTACCACTTTATCCCAAATGCTACCTGCATTCAATATGCAGACAATTCCACCTTGATCTGCTCTGTCACCTCCCTAACAAATCTTCTGACATTAACCCAGAATAATTTCAATACCATTGAAAACTGGCTTACCAATCGCTGTCTGATCTTGAACCCTAACAAAACTAAACTGCTTCTTTTCTCCCCCACTGATAGGTCCTCTCCTCCATTCTTCACCATAAAATCTAATAACAGCACTATCATCTCCACAGAAGCCATCCAAACTCCTGAGAGTTATAGTAGGTAATAACCTAAAATTTGATTTGCATATCAATCAAACTTTCAAAACCATTTACAAAATACTTGGCTCCCTTTACAAGATCAAACCTTTCCTTACTCCTCTTGCAAGAGCTGCTATTGCCTGCTCTCACCTATTTTCTGCTCTTTTCTATGCCTCTCCTCTGCTCACCATCTTGAACAAAACCACTCTTAACAAGCTATCCTGCTGTCACAACCACATAGCTAGATTTGCCACAAGCTCGGCATATAGGTCACATTATTGTCCAGACCTAAATCTCCTAGGATGGCTCAAATTATCCACTCTATTGCAGTTTAACCAGCTTATAGTAGCACATAAAGTCATCAGTCAACCTGATAATACATCTGTACCCAAAAACATCATTAGCCCATATAGTAACCTCAGGCTACTTCGATCATCTAACAGACTACTGGCTCTAACATTCAAATCTGGCAAAATTCAATTCAAAGTTGGCAAAATCTGGAACATGCTTCCTGCAGACCTTACCCTGGAACCCTCACTTTCTCTATTCAAAAAAAGTCTTAAAAATATTTTATATCTCACTGGGTATGCCCTTTCCCTAAACCTGACTAGTACCATCTCCACAACTAAACTGCTATACCATAACTGTACTACTAAATCTACTTATCTTTTCTTATGGTACAAATGAATGAATGTAAATTTTGCTTGCTAGACCACTTTTGTAACCTGTGTGAGCTAGGCATTTACTATTACTATTCCTAGAGAACTATCTGTGTGTTATGTTTTAAGTATTGTCTTGATAACTTTGTGTACTGTCTTTTGGAGCTTTTCTCCCAGGGCCTCACTGAAAATGGACATGTATTCAGTTGGATTATCCCAGTCAAAAAATGTAAAATAAATAAATAAAATAATTCATGGGGGAGTGGTGGAAGTTAAACTTTTGCTGAATTTATCAGCCAACAGATTTCCTTTATCATTTGGCTGATTATAGGTTATGCTGTCCACAACTAATTCTGCACATTGTTGGGTGTTGCCCATAAGACTTCTGACTTAACTGAAAAATGCCTTATAGTTATCCTTAGTTTTCGGGGTGGCCATGGTTAGTGTTGTCACTTCACAACAAGAGGTTCTCTGGTTCGATTCTTGCTGGGGTGCCTTCTGTGCGGAGTCTGCATGTCCTCCCTGTGGTCATGTGGGTTTCCTCCGGGTACTCCGGTTTCCTCCCACATTCCAAAGACATGCTGTAGGTGGATTGGACACTCTAAATTGGCCCTAGGTGTGAGTGTGTGCATGTGTGTGCCTTCTGTGGAAGGTTGGGCACTGGGCTGGCAACTCGACACCGTAAAACTCCACTGCCAATCATGAGCGGACAGGTGTTCTGCTGTGGCGACCCCTAACCGGGAAAAAGCCAAAAGAAGAAGTAGAAGTTATCCTTAGTTTTGGATGCTACTTTTGCCTCAAAGTCTGCTTTCAGAATCTTGATTAGTTCCCTGATTAACTTGTTTAGGCTAAAGAGGGATGTTTTGTTCTGCTGCACATATTCTCTCTTGCTTTTTGACAGGTTTATAGGTAAATAGAAGGCTATCAGTCTGCTGACTACTACAAGCCTAGCCAATAGTCAGCAGTTAGAATCAAACCCTGCACTTTGTATCTATGAGGTTAAAATAACCCCACCATACCAACCACCCCCCCCCAAACCAACCCTCTCCCATTTTCTTTCTTTTATTATAAAACCTATTAAAAATAGGGATGCACCAGGGTGGCTTGTTTTTGTGGTTTGACCTGGGATTAATTCACTCTGGTATTGCCATCTCTATGCAGTTGTTTATATGGTCATACAAGGCTTTTGTGTACACCTCTGCAGAGGCTTCTGTGTTGTTTAGGTTTGGGGGAGCCAGAAAACTAGATATGCTGTCACTTAGTAGGAGGCAGTTAGCCTTAATAAAGTTCTTAAAGGTTTTGGAGTTGAGTGGAGTGTATAGCTTTACCTTTATTTCAAGAGAGACTGCTTTGTGATCTGATCTTATCAGTGCAGACATCACACTTGGGGGTGCAGCACTTACCAATATCTGTGAGTACCATATCTAGAATATTTGTTCCCCTAATGGGAGTGCAGACTAGATGCTCTAGAGCATTTGAGTTTCCATAAAAATCTTTGGCCCTGCATATTTCTGCCCAAGTATGCCTTCCAGTTAATGGAGGGGCAGTTAAAATCACTGAGAAAGGTATTGGACTGGATGGTGAGTGATTCTAGTAAATTCAGGTATGATGTATAGGTTTTCTGGCACATGATGAGGGACCTGTAGCTAGCAAGGATATGGTAACGGATTTTTCCCATGGTTAGTTGGACATGGAGTAGATCAAGCATGTCATAATGTTTGACCAGCCTTGAGGTATGCTTGTACTGAATGTAGGTAGATACACATCCACCTTTTGATCATTTATGTTCAGTGGGTGGTCGGAATGTATGAAAGACATTATAGCCATGTACAGCTGGCATGCTTTCCATGGCTTTGAACCATGTTTGAGAAACTGCACAGATATCAGCATTCTCCAGTTTGAAGAGTGATTCTACAAAGTGCAGTGCCACCTTTAGCTTGTCCTGAGTAACTTTTGCTATGTTGGAAAGTTTGTCTGTTTGGCAATGCCTAATAAAGTCACTATAGTGTTGGATAATGTTTTGACAAATATCCAAAAGCCTAGTGGTGACAGGTGAAGATAATTACCCCTGGCAAAGCAGCGTGGTCTGTTAATCATGTCCACCTAGGCTGATAAGTACTGGGCCCATTTAGAATGACCATGTCAGTTATTTTCTGTTGGTATTGTGGCATCATCCTTGGAGAGAGTAGAATGCTACTCAGTGCTAGGTTCATACCTGACCTGCGTGTGACACATATTCTGAGAGCTGAATCATGTCTCACATCCATCACAGGTCATTCATGTCCACATAAACTATGACAGAGTCGTACTGGTACTTGGAGGCAAGTGATCTGAGTGCTTGTGTGATCTAGTCAGTCTTGGCCCCTGACAGGCAACTAACTGTAATCTTCTTCTTTTCCAGCCTTGTAAAAGCAACATTGGTGTGCCTTACAATGGAGTTTCCCAATTACCAAAATATTGGGTTGTGGGGTGTTTCACCTTATGGACTTGGTATTTGAGACAAAATGAGATTTAGTTTTATGTGTTGTGATGGGAATTGTTTGATTGTGTGAGTGTGTGTATGTGGAGTTTCTGAGGAGTGTACCTGAGAGGTCTTTGAGGTTTGGGTAAGTTACACATGAGCACCTCTGTGTATGTGGGTCTATGTGTCTGGGTCTTTGTGGGTGCATTCATTATTGTGTGTATGTCACTGACAACCTGTTTGTTGCTTTTTGGGTATGTGTGAGTCTGGCTACCAGTGTCAATGTGTAACTACATCTCTCACATATGGTATTTGTCTGCCCAAGAACTAGGTGATCGTCAGTGTGCATAAGGAATAAAGTATCTAAGTTCTCTGACTAGATAGCTACTATTGACAGATGGGTCCACAGACACAAGATAAGCATCATCATCAACTTTTTTTTAACTGCTGTAGAGGACAGTTGTATAGCATAGGCCTACCCCATTTCAAGTAGCACCAATCTACCATTAGGGAAAAACACAGTGAACAAATTCATCTACTCAGCATAACAGTCACCAACATTTTTTTTCCAAAATACTTTCAGATCTGTCCTTTTTATCCTTGTTTGTTATATTAGCAGATGGTCCCGTGATGTCTATAGATCAGCACATTTCTCTATCATTTGACATTTGGACAAAGAACAAACACTGTGTCCTTTTTACCATGTGAACATACACTGCAGATACACATGACAGAAAGGGAAGAAGAAAAAAAAAAGAAAGTGAATACAGTATTAAATACAGTCTGCCATTGTCATAATGGCTTCTTTAACCTGGCACTTCCCCAGACTTCACTGTTATCACGTTATGTTACCTGTTGTGAACTATGTATATATGTGTGTGTGTATGTGTGTGTGTGTGTGTGTGTGTGTGTGTGTGTGTGTGTGTGTGTGTGTGTGTGTGTATATGTGTGTGTATATATATATATATATATATATATATATATATATATATATGGGTCCACTTCACATGATTGAAAGGTCAAAATACTGAAATTCATTTAACTGAGTCCGCAGTCCCGAATGTTCAAAATACTGAAAGCTCATTTGATTGAATTTCAGAATACTGAAAGCTTACAATGCTGAATTGCAAAATACAAAATGTTAAGCCATAGATATGAAGTGTGGTTCCCTTCATCAGTGAATTGCTTAACATAACAAAATATGCGCAGATCCATGAACACCAAACAATTCATCAGAAATAACATTCACAAAACCGTGGTTCACAATATCAAATAAACTGCATAAATATTGCCAACAATTCGTCTCACCAAATGAAAACTATAAAATAAAAAAAATGCACACTTACAACCACCAGTGACTAACTCTTTCCAAAATTAAAAACTACTGACTTACCTTATTAACATACACTGTATGATATAAAACCAGACTAGGTGATCGCACTACAGTAGAGAAAGGGGCATATACCCTTTACTTACCTTATAGTACTGCACACACTGCCATTTTGTATTTTGCAACTCATCATTGTAAGCTTTCAGTATTTTGAAATTCAGTCAAATGAGTTTTCAGTATTTTGTACATTCAGGATTGTGGGTCCCTATCAGAAGCTTGAGTTTTCAGAAACTTGAAAATCATGTTGTCGAGAAAATATGATTAAATTTGAAGCTTTTGAATAGAGGTCATGGTACAGTGCAGATGGGGGAATTTACCCTTTTTCCCACTGCTGTGTGGTCTCAGAGTTGGTATATATAATATGCAGTTGTTATGGGTGATGCAGCCCACACATGGGGCTGCAGGCGGGCTTGCCGCCTTGCAAAAAAGTATAAAAAAGGTAATTTGTTGTTGTTTTTTTCAAATTCAAGTTTTTGGAAACATGATCATATCATCTCAACAAAATCAATTTCAAGATTCTGAAAACTCGAGCTACTAACGTAGACCCATATATATATATATATATATATATATATATATATATATATATATATATATACATATATATATATACATATACATCTTCTCTGTTTTCACCAATAATCTAGCCTCTGCCACCAAACATGGTACACTCATACAATACGCGGATGACTCAACCATCATCTGCTCAGCCCAGTCCCTACCCAAACTGCAAAAAGTCACACAGGAAGCCTTTTCCTCTGTTGAAACTTGGTTATCTGATGCCCAATTAATACTCAACCCAAACAAAACTAAACTACTCATCTTCCAATCCACCAAACATACTCAAAACAACTCTCTCTTTAACATCACAGCAAAAGACAACACCACTATATACCCAGCTGAACACACCAAATTGCTAGGAGTGGAAATAGACAATAAACTAAAATTTGACATTCACATGTCCATGACCATAAAAAAAGTCCACAAAAAACTAGGAGCATTATACAGAAATAAGCAACTTCTTACCAAAGCAGCAAAGATTTCAATAGCAATTTCCCACCTTATCTCCACCCTACTTTATGCCTCTCCAATATATACCAACCTAAGGCAATGCAATCTAAACAAGCTAGAGACCAGCTACAACAAAATCGCCAAATTCGCCACAGGGGTATCCTACCGTAGTCACCACTGTCTCTTACTTGCTGAACTGGGCTGGCTTGAACTCTTTCACCTCCTTCAATGGTATCAACTCTCACTCGCTCACAAACTAGTAAACCATCCACTAAATGTCCCATCCCTCCAGAATCTACTCCAACCCTATTGCACCACCAGACCACTAAGATCCAGCAACAAAAATCACTTGCAGATCACTAAAGCCAATAACTCTGCTGGTGAAGCACTATTCTCTTGCACCACAGCCAAATTATGGAACTCCCTCCCACCCACAATTATCTCCATACCATCATGCACCCACTTCAAAACTTTACTAAAAGCGCACCTAAAAACATGCTGGCTATGCCCTTGCAACTCCCACTCTTAATATCACCCACCCCATCCAACCACTACCTTTCTTTCCACTCCACTAACTACCTTGATTATAACAAGCTCAGATGCTCATAAGCCTAGTACTTATTATACAGCAGGAACTTCTCATTGTAACATTTATTAATGTCTGTTATGTACTTCACAGATTAAGATTCTATTTGTCTACTGATGTACTATGTTCTTCATCTGTAAATATGTTGTAAGTAATTGCTATGTTAAATTGTTAATCGCTATGTAATCCAATGTAACTACTGTCTGTTTATTTTAACCGTGGAGCTTTTCTCCCCGGGCCTCTGCTGAAAATGGACCTACGTCCAGTTGGACGCTCCCAGTCAACAAATGTAAATAAATAAATAAATTATATAGTACTAACCTATGAACCTATTTTATATATATATATATATATATATATATATATATATATATATATATATATCCATATATACAGATGCGTGCGTGTGCACACACACACACACACACACACACACACACACACACACACACACACACACACAAACACGTGTATGATCAAGTACTTGCTTTCCCATGTATTTGAAAAAGGTAATATTAGATTTGCTCCTCACTACAAGATTAAGACAGAGGTTTGTAGTCAGAATCTGTCCCAAATATATTTCCTCTAAATTGTAGCAAAAGAGTCCAGCCACAGTTGTCCATTTGACTGCATTACTGAAGCATAGAACAACTTATACCAGAGAAGGGATGGTATTAATTAGTATCTTGTTGCCTCTATATATAATATATATAACAGGACATCAGTGATGTGCCTCTGCACTTGACAGACATGTTTGCATTCAGAAGGTGCATAGAGGAAATGTTTTTGCAAAGCTCCATACAGTAACACACAGGGCAAGGTTGCTTCTTAATTTTTGGCATCTTTTCAACTATCATCATGTAGAAGGTTTGGCAGGTAGCAATCTAGTCAGCTAGGATGATTTGGATATTTTAGGTGTTAGTTCTTGCAGTGTGGAAATTGGTTTAGTTAAAAGTCTCATCCTCAAGGATACATGCAGTTCAAGGAGTTTACTTTGCATGCCAGTTTAAAATGAAGTCTCAGCTTGGAAGACCTCATTGTTAACATTGAGGTATACCCGGATAATGTGCTTAGGAGATTGCATACATGCAATATAGGTTCATAAGTTCTTACTAAGCTTTTGGAAAAAGAGACCACTGAGAAGCTCTGCCATATCATCCAGTACTAAGGATAGACTAATTTCTGTTCTTGTCTTTTTCTGTCCTAATTATGATCAGAGTGACTTGTTGTCTTGTTTCAGTTATGAGGTATTAAAATAAGACACTAACCATGGATCTGAACATTGTCTTCTGACTAGTGCTTGATTCAGAAGTTAGAGATGAATGATATCTTGGGAGTGTAGCTTGACTGCTGTGTCTTATTTGTTAGTCAAATACAGTTTCCTGGATGTGGCACAATATGGAGTAAGCATCTTTTCTTGTGAGTAGCTTTTCAAAACAGGAAATTTGCCTCAATGACCTTGAGAGCTGGACAAATAAAATGTTTTTTTTTTCATTGGGTGTCTGCCTGTGAGCTGGCTAGTGGGTACAGCGATGCAAACAAGTGTTGAATAGCAGGAGGATTATGCCACTGAAAGTTAGAGCTGGGCTTGTATAAGTACCAATATAAGCAATGACAGACAAGACTGCACAGCTGTTTTAATGCAGATTAGTAGCTTATCACTTCCTCAGACTTATCAACCAGCAGACATCTGTTTCAATAAGCATGGCAAATAGCTGCCTAGAATGGCTAATTCAGTAGTTGTCCACTACAAACACTTTTCAGTAATATCCAGGAAGGTATATAAGGCAGGGCAGCTTCTGACTCCCGTGCAATGGCCCAGTAATCAAGGAACTTCAATCCTCACCACTAACACCAGTGAGGGCCATCGACATTGGGAAGAATAATAAATACACACACAGTAAAGTACAATTTCCCTTAAGAGCACACAGAGATCACGGTCAGTCGGGCTGGTTTCTCCCTTTCTCTACAGATACCCAATAAGACTCTCCACTGGCACAGCTATAAGGTACAGATCTTAGCCTAGTGGTCAAGCTAAAACCTCCAGCACCTTCCCTGTCCAACCAGTGTTTAGTGTCTCTGCCCAAGTAGCTGGCGTGCACACACAAACACACACACACACACACACACACACACACACACACACACACACACACACACACACACACACACACGCACACACACACACACGCACACACACACACACACACACTTTAAGATATGAGTTATATACAAACCTACACACACTCCTGGGGAAGGCTGTCACAAGTTCTCCACCTATGCCCCTTCCTGCCAGTCTATAAGGTAGTGCCAGCTGCCACCAACCACTAATATCAGCTACTAAAAAGGCCTTTACCAAAGGGTGTCCAATTATTACTGTGCAACATTATTATCCAAATAGTAAGTGTGACCCAGGGCTAAAGCTATTGGAGTGGCTTGGATAGTATCACTATATATGTGTGCAATGTACTCTAGAGATTAAATTATCTCTACAAAAAACAGCCACAGTTGAAAGGTTTAAAAATATTTAATAATAAATAATAAAAACACAAGACAATACTTCTTACTACACAATGCTAGTCAAGAGTTCAGAGATTTCATGAAAATTCTTAAAATAATACAGTATAATAGTTCTGACATCAATACAGAAAACAGCTAGACTAAACTTACTATTTTCTATCTATATCTAAGAGCAATCACAGTTCTAAATAAACTTACATATAGAGCAAAAGCAGAGTACTGGTGAGTTGTTGTCAGCTTCAGACAAAATATAAAATGCTCTCTCCCTGTCTTTGAGAAAGTCTTTTCAATTGATAATACACCCTGCTGACTCATTTTAGATGACATCATTCTTAACAATTCTCTGGTTACCCAGGCTAACAGAAACTCTACATTTACATTTCTTAGTAAGCTTGCACCTGGTCAGGAAGCCACAGTAATTAAAGACATTATATATGTAAAATCTAGCAATTAACGCTGGTCTCAAAACAATAGAAAGAATCTGCTGGTTCAGACACTACGGATCTGAGTTTGAGATCAAATAGTCATACAAGGCTTGACTTATCAGCTTTCTTCCAGCAGAGTGTGCTGTTGTTACATTTTTGACGTTAAACATTTAACACCATTTTCTTCCATTTAAGAGAACAAGCCTGTGGCTTATATTAATATTTACAACGACTTAGAACTATCTACAAAATTCTATCTAGCTAGGCTGGCAGCCTTCACATATCTTCACACAGCTTTTCAGGACTGCAAGACTGCCAAATCAATTCTTAAGAACTGCAACAGACATAAAAAATCCACAGCCATCATTTTGTTTTCCTGAAATTAGAAACACTGCAGCTTCAATTTATAAGGTAGAGATTCAATGTACATTAAATCCATAAACAGAAAACACAGTTGGTATACCTAGCTACTTATGACCAGTGCATAAAGCAGAACACAGTTGCAAGAATCTGATTGATAAATCGAAGATTCTTCAAATGAGCAACAATGCATACCACATCCTATTCATTACTAACTTTGTCTTTTACTAAGATGAATCTTAACATGATAGGTTCATAGGTGTTTACTAGGCTAATGACCACAAGGGACTTTTTAAGCCTAGCCATGCATCCCAAATCTTTGACGAGTTCAGATACCCTTGATAAGTATAAGCACAGGCCTGGGAGATGAACCATTTACAGGTTACCTGTTTGCATCAGAGACATAAGTGCCAAACCAAGGATGAATTTCTGGTTTCCCATCCAATTGTCCAAGTTGCAGTTTAATTGGATTAGGGAGGAACTCTGTTTCACCTGAAAGGGGAGCCTGTCCCACAGACAGGTTAGTCTCGCAGATACATACCTATCTTTCCAGTAAGTCCCATTTGTATCAAAGTCAAGGTTTAAGATTTTAGAATGGGTAATTCTGGTACTGTTTGTTTTGTGGATATGCAGGAGGTCTATCAGATTGAGGTCTAACAATGCCCTGTATGCCAGGCATAGATATCCCACTCTAAAGCCTGTAGGAGACAGAATACAGGGATAGGACTTTGAGGCGGTCTGTATAGGACATATTACTTATGCCCTGTATTCTTTTAGTGAGGAACATCTATGGACGTTCCATTTGTTGGATATGCCTGGTTGGGTACATACCAAAGGGGGCATTGTACTCAATGATAGGTCTGATGAATGCCGAATACAGTGGAAAAATAACTTCCTTGGACTTAGATGCCATATCTTTGTTTATAAGTTATGCAACATAGAATGATTTCCATACCACTAAAGACATGTGATGATAAAAAGCTAGATTACTATCTATGTGTGTCCCTAGGTCCCTGACTACTGGGTCACCTCTAAGGGGTGTGTCTTCAATATGATAGTTAACAGGGATGGATGACTTCCCAAAGGATACTATTAAGTATTTCTTGGCATTTAGTTTTAGTCCATGACCCTGACACCAGTTGTTTGTGTCAGCCCCTCCTGGAGAACATTTGTGTCGGTGTGAAATTCAATGACTGCTCCTAATGTGCAATCATCTGCAAATTTAGTCAGACAGAGACCACTGTCATTGGCCTTGACTTCTGAGAAGTAAATGCCAAAAAGGAGCTGTCCAAGGACTGATGCTTGAAGGACTCCACTTGTGACTGGCCTCATTGTAAAGGTGGACTCCCCAATTCTAACTTCCTGGGTCCTGTCTGGGAACCACCTGGTATCCACTGGGTGACATACGGGTTTTACCTAACCTCTTGAGTTTGTCAATAATGCCCAAGTGAGGTATTGTGTAAAATGCCTTGGCCAGGTCAAGGTAGGCAGTGTGAATGATTTTGCCCTCATCCATTGCTTTGGTGACCTTTTCTAAGAAGTCCACCAAGCTGAGTAGGCATGATCTGCCCTTCATGAAACCAAACTGGGTTAGGTCCAGTATCTGGAGGTTTACTATATCTCTGTTGATCATCTCCATGATAATTCTTTCCATGTCTTTACATATAAGACTAGTGAAACTTATGGGTCTGTAGTTTCCAGGGCCTGCAGATAGCCCATTTTGGTGCAGAGGGATGACTGTTGCCTTTCGCCATTCATGAGGCACAAAGCCTGTTTGGAGGCTACAGTTAAATAGTAATTCCAGAGGCCCTGATAGGTCATGTTTCATGCTATTTAGAAGGCATCCTGGGATATTGTCTGGGCCATTGATGCAGTGTTCTTGGTCTTAGAGAGAGTCAAAAACCTGTTCCCTAGTAATAGTAGGGGGACTCATATTTGATGATAGTTCCTGAGGGAAAGTTGAGGGGGGGAGACAGGAGTAAAGTCGGAGCTGAATTTATCAGCCAGGAGGTTTGCTATATCTTCTGGCTTAGTATAGGTGGCTCTGCACACAATTGTGTATTGCCTTTGAGATTGCGGACATAGCAAAATAATGCTTTGTGGTTGTCCTTGGCTTGGGAGGCTCAACTTATTTTTTGTGTCTCAATAAAAACTCTGTAGTGTACAACAATAGGAAAATGAGAAACTCCACAAAACACTACAAAGTTGTCATGAGGAATTACTTGTTTCACTAGTATGAGTAGGCAAGTGATTTGTGAGCTCTTGCACAATGAGGGGACATGGATTTTATATATATATATATATATATATATATATATATATATATATATATA
The DNA here is from genome assembly GCF_019279795.1 of Protopterus annectens. Taxonomy (NCBI): domain Eukaryota; kingdom Metazoa; phylum Chordata; order Ceratodontiformes; family Protopteridae; genus Protopterus; species Protopterus annectens. Next base: position 740,137,849 of record NC_056726.1, read on the forward strand.
TATATATATATAATTATATATATATATAATGTTTTGTCATAGACTAGGGACTCCAGTATATTATGGATTCCTTATATCAACACAAATTACTCACACTAATGTTGACCATATCATCTCCACTAGCAAACACAAAAATATAGTACATATAGAAATTCCATTTTACGTGTGTGTGTGTGTGTGTGTGTGTGTGTGTGTGTGTGTGTGTGTGTGTGTGTGTGTGTGTGTGTGTGTGTGTGTGTGTGTGTGTGTGTGTGTGTGTGTGTGTGTGTGTGTGTGTTTATCTGCCTGTGTGGATGCATTGTGGGGTACTAGGTTGGAAATAGAGGGTGTGGATGTATGTATATGTGTTTGTGTGTGTGTGTGTGTGTGTGTGTGTGTGTGTGTGTGCGTGTGTGTGCATGCTCATGTGCACGTGTGCACGTGTGTGTGTGCTTGTTTTGGAATTGTCACATGGGTGAAAGGGTGAGTATAAGTATTTTTTAAGTGTAATTAATTATAAAATATTGTGTGTGTGTGTGTGTTTGTGTGTGTATGTGTGTGTGTGTGTGTGTGTGTGTGTGTGTGTGTGTGTGTGTGTGTGTGTGTGTGTAATGTGGTACCTTTGCCATTGCAATGAATGGGTTGTCATATCTGAAAATAATAGTGTTAAACAAGGGCATTTCAGAGCTACACTATTGAGCCAATAATGACATCCTTCTCTTTGTGACCATAGTGGTCTCTAAATGACGTTATCACTGTCTTGGTAGGTTTATTTGCATAAGCAGCGAGAATTGTTCGCAATTCTTTTATATATTTTGTATAGTAAAGTGTGAATGCAATCTTAAAAAAAGTTTTTACTCAGGAGGGATCAAGCCTTTAGCTTGGTAGGTCTTGTAACTCTACAGCTTAAGAGTAAAGACAAGCAGGCAGTGTACATATAATATGTAGTGAGATCTATTTTATGCATATGCAGCAAAACCATCCAAAACACTAGATTCAACTGACAGTGGACTCAGTATGTTGATATGTTATCTTTATAAGTATCAGACATAACATTAAAGTGGCAATGGATATGATATCATAAAGTCAAGTGCTTGGCAATACTGACGGACCATTGCAGGTGCCATAACTGAAGAATATCATAGTCAAAAGTGAATCAATTCATCCATACTTTATCAGCAGTGCAAAAGAAAGAAATGAATTGTAGTAGCAGTGCAGATAAATAAAACAAGAGGAGTAGCAGAATATTTTAAATTTGCTAAGTGGAATCAAATAAGAACAGTCAAAGGTGATGATAGGCATAAAATAATTAGGCAAAGGTAAGTGAGAGGGGCCCCAGATATGTTTCAAATCTGTCCCTTTCTGAAAGACAACTGCCTGTGGAGTTGGATCACTGAGGTTTGGCTTAAAGTGGTTTGCTGATGTTCTGAAATGCACATTAGCACTATTGCATACAAAATATAAACTCTCAAACAGCACTCCCCCATACCTCTCAACCTCTTAGCATATGAAATCTGGACAAAGCCTAAAATAATGGAGGGACAAAGTCCCAAAATAGGGACAGATTTTAAATATTGCTCTTATAAGCTTAAAAAGTTGACAGAATGACAGGATTTCTGTCACCATGCAGTTTTGAATGATATTAAGTCTGAAACTCAAATGTATGTCATTATTTAGTGATTTTAGTCCTCAGTGATTTTTCAAGAAACAATACATTTTATGAGAAATAAACCAAAAATATGAGACAAAAATCTGAACATTCTGCAAAAATCTGGGCAGCTGAAAGCTATGCCTTCCCCTATTAGAAAACATTTTCTGCATCTCATTTTATATATATATATAATTATTTTTAAAATTCACAGTGACATCAATGAGGAAAAACAAGGAACTTTATCCTCAGTGATTAGGGCTGGCTTTGGTCAATTGGTGCCCTAGGCAAAAGGGCTCCACAGCACCCCCCCTCACACCAACTGGTGCCCCCATCCAGATTACTTTTTTCTTCCTTTTCCTCACAGTTTTTCTTACCCTTTATTTGTTTCCCTGTATTCATTCAACATATTTTAAAGAAACCATTTCTGTACTACAAACAAATAAACACATAAATACTGGAAAAGCTTCCCTGCTAGAGAGTTGCCCAAGGCAGCCAACTAGTTGGTCTATGCCTAAGACCAGCTATGTCAGTGATGTGGCCTTAGTAAAATTGTCTGTTGTGTCTGGAGACTTTAATAGGTGCACCACTGCACATGTGTGAATGTTCCCCATTATAGTCTATGGACATAGCTCACTGTGGTAATGTCACAAGAAGAGAAGCTAATTTTTTTGGGCCATGGTTTACTAAAACGTTTATGATGCATTTTATTAAAAAATTGCTCAAAAAGTAAGGAATGGCAAACAAGAAAATACAATGCGGCATCTGACTCATCAAATGCCGCAATGTATATAGAAAGATCAGCAAATCACTTTAAGAAAGACATTGAAACAAAACCTGCTTTTATAAGAAGCAAACAACCTGTCATGGGCAGACAGTCTTTTACAAACAGAACATAGATTCTATTTGACTTGAGGTATACTGCCCAGTCAATCAGTGGCTGCAATATGCATATTGCTGAGAAGTTTCATTTGAATTAAGATTGTAAGTAAACAGGCAATGACAGACTTTATACTGCTGTGCTCAAAAATCTCTGCAGATGACAACTATGGATATATATAAAAGTATTTGCTGTTTGGAAGGAAAACTATGACAAATTATGTCAAAGTTTAAACAGCAAAGCCAACACAGTGTCAACCGAGATCTGTATAGTCAGTGCTAAGGATATGGCTGTGACCACTGGACTAAAAAGCTGACTGCTGGACAACATATTTGAGAATTGTGTGGACTGGAAAGTTCATATCAGTCAGTACATAGGAAATAAACACAGACAGTTTACTGCAATGTTTGATTATGATAATAAAACTCAAGTATGATGTAAAGACAGTACTAATTAGTCAAGACAATTGATGCTAAGAAAGAGTAAAGGCAACATAAGAAGAGTTAGCAGAGAAAAAGATAGATAGAGAACATTATCAAAGTTATGAAAATATTTCTGCAAGAACTTAAGGAAACAGTTTTTCACAGGCAGGCCTAGTGTGCCGAAATCTTTGAGGTAAAGAGTCTGACTCGACAAATGGACTAATAAACAACAACAAAATGGTCTATTAACAGCAGGGCAAGAGGGAGCTGTAGATTGTTCTTATTTGTCATTGATCCAGCATCCTTCTAGCAAGTCACACTGATATTTTACTTTCCATCCCATTTCCAAATGTCACCAAGTCAGGCAGATATCCTAGGCACAATGGGATCATGAAAATCCATTGAGCAGAAATGGCATTACAGGTAGAGTTCTAGTACAGGATGTACTGTATGAAACAATAGAGACTACAAGTAATTTGTCATACTGTATTTTCTAAGATTAGTGAACAAAATTATTTTCACATAGTGTTATCCAGGAATCCGCTTCTTAGAAGTGAGGTTCTAAAAGCCCCCAAATTATGAAGTCATCAGTATCATTTAAAATATGCCTTGCTGAAAAGATCAACTAACTATGAAATGATGGCTTTCATTTATTTTTTTTTCTTGTTATGAATAGACAGCAGAACCTGGTTTCCGATGGATTCAGCCACTTGAGAATGATTTTTTTTTTATTTAGTTCAATGGCATAGAGTTTCTTTGATCCCAGGTAGGATATCCACTTTTAACAGTGACAGAAGCAGTCTACAGAAAGAAGCAAGGGACAGCCACTCTTGTCAGTCCTGGAAGAGGGAACACAGAAGGTTTCCTTGTTGTGCCACAGTGCTGTGCCCATCCCTAAGGAAGCAGCTGCTGCCATTATAACATGGTTGAACCCATTTTACAAGTCAAAAAGAAACAGAAAGCCAAGTGTGTATCTACTCTTCCTCAAACTTCTTTAGACAGCAGTAGTTTACTGGTCTACAGGCTATTATCCTTCTTGTAAAGTAGTTTCTGGTAAAATAAGGGATTAATCTTTTCCTGAAAAGATTGAAGATTCTGAATTTGAATAGGAAGGTGCACAGACAGATTCAGTTTTTTTTCCACAGAGTTCTGATTCAGACTCAGAGGAGTGCTCAGTTTCTGATTCTCCCCATGGGGGTTCTTTTCCTCTGAAACTATTGCTAGAATGTGCCAGTGTTTTCTGTGGGATAACACTTGAAATTTCTTAGTCCCTCAGAAAACACTACAAGTCCTTACAGAAGGATTTTCCAAAAGCTACACCCATTCCTCCTATTCTGTAAGCTTTAGAGGATGTGTGGGTGTGTTACTGACTGCAATTACTAGAAAGATTGAATCTCCATTTTTCTCTTTGGCAACAGATTGTTTCAGACAAATGGGTTCCGGATTTCATTCCTCAAAGCTACAGATGGTGGTGGGGAAAAAAAAATCCTCCTTTCTGTATGTCATTCGTCATACTCCAGATCAGGTCCCTCTGTTTCCACCTGTCGTTCATCATATACTATCCTAAGGACTGATATATCCTTTTCCTCCATCCCAAGTGAGGAAGGGTTTTTATTCAAATATGTTCCCAGTCCCAAAGAAAAGATATACAGCCAAAAGATATAACAAACATACTGGCTGACAAATTCATCTCCAACTTTACCCATCTCTCTCCCTTAACCTCCCCTCAGGAGATAGTATCAAACATAACTCCCCCCATTATCACTAGGGAACAATGTTCTCTCTAAGGCCAAGAACACATCATCAATAGGCCCAGACAGTAGCCCAGGATGTTTTCTAAACAGCATGAAACTTGACATATTAGGCCCTCTGGAAGAGCCATTTAACTGTAGCTTCCAAACAGGCTTCATGCCTCATAAATGATGAGCAACAACAGCTATCCCTTTGCACAAAGGTGGGTAATCTACAGACCCTGGAAACTACAGACCAGTAAGTCTCACTAGTCCCATATGCAAAGACATGGAAAAAATTATCACATAAATGATAAAAAACAAGACAAAGGAAACCTCCTGACACTGGGTTCAGCTCAGTTTGGTTTCTTCAAGGGCAAGTCATGCCTACTCAACCTGGTGGATTTCTTTGGAAAGGTCACCAAAGCAATAGATGAGGGCAAAATGGTTCACACTGCCTACCTTGACCTGTCCAAGGCATCTGACATAATATCCCATGCAGGCATTGTTGACAAACTGAAGAGGTTAGGTATAAATCCTTATGTCATCCAGTGGCTAGCCAAGTGGCTCAGCAAAACCAACCAGCAAGTTATTATTGGGGAGTCCACCTCTACAAAGAGGACAGTCATAAGTGGAGTCCCTCAGGGACTGGTCTTGGGACTGTTTCTTTTTGGTATTTACTTCACTGAAGTCAAGGCTAATGATAATGGCCTCTAGTTGACTAAATTTGCAAATGATTGCAAATTAGGAGCAGTCATAGAATCTCCCACCAACACAAATGTTCTCCAGGAGGGGCTGACACAGACAGATAAATGGTGTCAAAGCCACAGACTAAAACTAAATACCAAGAAATGTATATTAGTATCCTTGGAGAAGTCATCTACCTCTGGTAACTATCGTATTGACAACACACCCCTGTGAGTTGACCTGTTAGTCCAGGAGTTTGGGACACATAGACAGTAATCTAGATTTTGACCTCCACATGTCTACAGTAATGAAGAAATAATTCTATGTTGTGCAACTTATAAACAAAGGTACGGCATCTAGGTCCAAGAAGGTCATTGTTCCACTATATTCAGCATTCATCAGATCTATCTTTGAGCACAATGCCTACTTTAGTATGTACCTAACCAGACATATCCAGCAATTGGAATGTCCACAAAGGTTCTTCACTAGAAGAATACAGGGCATGAGTAACATGTTCTATGCAGACCACCACAGGGCCCTAGCACTGCATTCTGTGTCTTACAGGCTGTTGAGGGGAGATTTATGCCTGGAACACAAGGCATTACTAGACCCAACCCTGATGGGCTTCTTGCATATACTCAAAACAAACAGCACAATAATTACCCATTTTAAAGACTTAAACCTTGCCTATGATGTTAACAGCACCTGCTGAAGAGACAGGTATGTAACACAGATATTACCCCTTCTCGGGATCAGTCTCCCCATCCATGTGAAGCAGAGTTCCTCCCTAAGAAAAATACGCCAAACCGGTGTCTGCCAACCACCACGAATCACCAATCAACCAAAAACTGGAACAGGAAGTGAAGCAAGGAACCTCTTCCAAAATTGGTTTTGAACGTTTTAATCCACAGTAAAACACAGTAAGCTTACTGTGTTTTACTGTGGATTAAAACGTTCAAAACCAATTTTGGAAGAGGTTCCTTGCTTCACTTCCAGTTCCAGTTTTTGGTTGATTAGAGTTCCTCCCTAACCCAATTCAAGTGTAATTTGGACATCTAAATAGGTAATAGGAAATTTACCCCTGGTTTGGCACCTTTGTCTCTAACAGACACAGGCAACCTGTGAATGGTTCATCTCTGAGGCCTCTACTTGTAAATGTTTCATCTCCCAAGCCCTTGCTTATACTTATCAAGGATACCAGAATTTGTCAGAGATTTGGGATGCATGGATAGGTTTAAAAAAGGCCCGTGTGGTCATTAGCCTAGTACACATAGGAACCTAGGTACCTATAAAGAAAGAAAATGCTTGGGTATCAGGTCTGGATCCTTCTTTCCTAAACCTGTTTGTGATAGTGACCTAATTCAAAATGATGTCACTTCACAATTTAACTCTTCTTCCTCTTCCAAGTTCCCTGGTAACACTAGACTTATGAGATTCTTATCATCACATACCTATTCATCCAGACATCAGATGTTTCTTAAGGTTTTATGTGTGGATCTCATTGTCAGTTCTATACCTTAATCTTTGGACCATCCAATGCACCAAAAGTAATCACAGAATGTCTACCTCCAGTCATAGCTCCTTCCAGGTTACAGTGTATCCACATTTTTCCATATTTACATGACTTACTTATCTTTGCAGCATCTTTTTCAGTGTGTCAGGAATCTCAGTCTTGGATCAGAGCTCTCTTACACAAGCTGAGATTCCAAGAGAACAGTCAAAAGTCTTTTTGACTCCCTCATATAGCATTGTGTTCCTGCAATATATTAACTAGATAGCTCAGTTCAAAGAACTTGTCTTGCACAGGAAAATAAATCTTTATTTAGATCTGTTTTTAAGAACTTTCACTCAGACTTTGGTCACTGCAAGGTAAAACCTCAGGATTATGGGTCTCATGGCATCTACGATTCTTGTGATACCCCTGGCAAGAATCCACATAAGAAAGATACAATGGTATCTGAAATCTCTGTGGTCTCAGGATCAACACCCTTTATCTTTTCAAATCCCAGTGCTGGGGTTTGTCAGAAGTGAAATCTTTTGGTGGAGACAATAGATACCCTTAAATCCAGGTCTCTGCTTTACCATCCCTGCTCCAAAGCAGTCAGTCACCATAGACACTTAGAAGCAGTTTCAGGAGAGATAAAAGTTCAGAGATGTTGGAAATTAAGGATAGATGTAAGCACATATATATCTAGAAGATGCTTGGCCTGATCAAGGCATTCAGCTCTCTGAAACTCTTTGCAGACTAGCCATTTTAGCTTGGAATACAGCTTCACAGCACAGCCTCGCTGTACAGCATACCTCTCAACCTGGAAACATCAAAGATCTGGACAAAGGCCCATGTAAAATAGGTGCAAAGCTGTGCGATAATTAACATAAAATTTCCATACATAATTATGTAACCCTGCCCTCACCAATAGAATTGTGGGATACCAACTTTCAAATGCAAACTGAAGAACAGACAACCAAAATATGGGCCCAGACCCTGTAGTAAATGGTAATTTTTTTTTTAAATGTGTGTTCACTGGGAAGGGAGAAGATGATGAACCTTAGGATTTTGTTTTTGAAGACTTGCAGTATATGGGTTTTGTGGTAAAAGTAGAGCATTTAATGGTAGGCAATATTCTAATCTTAGCAAAAGAATATTATAGTTTGCTAGGACCTTCAAAAGTCATTCTCCATGCCATACTGATCAGTGGCATAGCTAGAGTTTGTGTTGCCTGAGGCTGTCTTTGAGTTTGCCACCCTTCCCCCCTCACAAAATCATAGTCAAATGGGGCATCCCCATACATAGCTCTCCCCCCTGCAGCCATTCCAATGTCCCATTACTTGGCTATTTTGCCCCATTTACCATAAACACTGTAATATGCATACTGCTTTATTTCTACAATGATTATTTGGATTTCATTTAAAGTTTTGTTTCACATTTTATAGCATCAACACTAATAGACATCTGGTAAACAAAGCAATACAGTCTCACAATGAAAACAGACTTAGTATTAAAACTTCCCTGCCCTTGCAACTCACATTCATTGAAACAGCATTAAAACCCACATTCAAAGAAAATACATCTGGCCAATGGTGGATAAAGATTACCTTTGGGCTGTTTTCAAATCATAGATGCCTTGCACATGAACCATACATGTGTTCTTTGATACACCTTCCTGATTGTTTTAAATTATATTCCTTGTATAATACAGCACACTTGTTAGAGCATGTTTTAAATGTATTGTTTTGAACATTTTTCCAATAAGCAGTGAAATGAAATGCTTGAACCAATACCAACAAAATTGCTCAATTCAGAAAATTTCCATCATAAAAGTCTAGTCAAACTTCTACACTCCACCAGTATCAGTAAATATGCACAATCTCTGCAGAAGTAAAAGTCATATAAATAATTCCACATTAAAGAGATCTGTAACTAATGAAGAGGTTGCTGCTAGCAAACAACTTTATATTTCATTGTTTCATCTACAAATAAAGTGCTTGCTGCCCTTGAAGTATAAATTGCCAATGTTACATTAAAAAAATGATAAGCTAGTAATACTGGATTAGGGAATGGGTGATAAACTGAAATCAGGTTCATAGTTACTAGGTATCTCTGTCAAAGAGGACATTCTCAAGGCTGCAGCATCCACCCCCTTTAAAAGTACAGCACAATAGAGTATCAGCAATCCATCTACATACTGTGGGAGTAGAACCCACAGCCTTATGCATCAAAAGTAAATATAATACCTGTTGTGCTACTAACAATGCAAACAGACTTGACACAAACAGCACTAAACTTCTCTTCCCCTGAAGAAATTTGCAGCACAAGAAATCTGGAAAAAGCCAAACTGTTTTTTTTTTTTTTTGGGGGGGGGGGCAAAGGCCCAAAACCAGGGAGTGGGACACATTTTAAACATTGCTTGTATAATCTTAGAAAATTGCTAGTATAATATGTTTTGGTGTTACCATGCATTTCCTGAAAGAAAGGAAGAGTGAAACTTAAATGGCTATATTTACTAAATTCAGTTCTCACTGATTTGTAAGAAAGCCACAAATTGTAAGAGAAACACAGACCAAAAGTATGAACCAAACATTCCAGATACTCTGTGAAACTTTGGACAGTTAAGAGCTGTAAGAGCTGTGCACTTAACTTATTTAATCACGAGTGGTGGTATGGGTAGAGAATTCAGGCACTTGCCTTTTGTACCCAAGGAACAGTGTTTGATCCTGGGTAACCCTAACCACCAGCTGCACACGCATGCACAGCAAATCAACTGCAAAAGATTTTAATGGAACTTAACTTGAATTATTGAACGACTGAACTTGTAATGGACTTAACTTGCAAAACACCACTGGACTTGAATGATTCAGCTACACACATAGAACCTGGCAGCAACAGGCCTGCAAAGTACAATGGACCTGAATGAATGAAAAGCACAAACTTGTACTTTACCTGCCTGCAACGGTGGACATGAACCAGCATTGAATTCAACTTTACCTGGCTGTCGGAGCCCCGGAAAACATTGCTGCTGCACTGCTGATTGTTAACTCTAACTGTTGCTGAATTCCTGACAGGCTGCACATGAAGTTGACATCATCACACATGCCTCTGCATGTGATGACATCAGCTGAAAAAGAAAAAAAATTTTAAAAAAATCTGGGAAATCGGAAATAAAGGGGGTCACTCGTGAATTCATGGCACACCATTATTTGGACCTCAAAACCAGTAAATGCCAAGGAATTTTGGCACGGTTGAGAGGTATGCTGTATAGGCATCCTACATTCTATCAGAGCAAAATTGTGAGGCAGACAAGATGAGCAGGACCAGGACAGACCCTCACAAATGGAAACTAGATCAGGGGGTCTTCCAACATTAAAACCATCTGTGGGCAGTTCCTTTAGTAAACCTTTTTGTCTCTTCTTTGAATAATTAATTGGCAACATGACTGGGTATTAAACAATATCACCCATCTCATCAAGTTACATGGTTAAGCACAACACAATTAGAACTTCAACCTCTCCTCGAATTTCTGAGCCAAATATAGTCCACTATGCAACCTAATCAAGCAATCCATCTGCAGACACAAAAGCAACCACTACCAAAACAAACAAATCTCACTTGTAGCCAAACTTTAAAGATTTTGGAGATAAATCAACCTGTTGACTGGTCAAAAAACCAACACAACTCCATTCCCTCCCACTTCAACACAATTAGAACCAAAGAGAATGAAAGACAATTGGAATAAATACAAATATATATACTCCCCCAGACTCAGATAATGTAGCCCCTTGGTTCAGTTACCTTTATAAGGAATTAATCTCCCGCCTTCTCACTCACATATACAACTTCTGTGCAATATTCACCACAACTGTAACATAAAGGCCATTTGGGCTGTAGCAATACAGTAAAATATCTCTTCTTTTCAGTGCAATACATGCGGTGAATTCTTAAATTAACTATAGTGCAATACTCTAAGGTCCATAGTGCAATGCTCTAATGTTCACAGTGCAATACTCAAATGTCTCTTTCTGTGCAAGGATCAATGCAATGTCTTAACTAAGTATCTGTGTAATGCTAACGTCTCATGCAAGTAAGTGTTCACTTTGAAAAGTGTGCAATATTAGTCTGCCCGCATGTCTGTGATGTAATAGCTATGTGTTATATGTGTAAATGTCTGTGAAAATAGTCTATATGTTGTTGCACATTGAGTTCAGAGACACAGAATTTTGTTCAGTTTTTGTACTTGTGTGATTTCTGAATGATAATAAACTTTACTTTGACTTTTGACTTTGAACTTTTGCTTATTTAATAAGATCATGGCTTGGATATGGAAAATAGCAATAGTCACTCCTATTCTAAAAGTACCCAAACCAAGTACTGCTTTGCAGTTCTGTCCTATTTCAATGTTTTCCACTTTAGGTAAAATACTAGAAAAAATATTTACAACCAAATAACAGCTTATTTACATCAATACCATCTTCTATCAAGGAAACAACATGGATTCTGGTCTGTACTCAGCACCATAACAACTCGCTGCATCTTCACAGATGACATCCTATTCAATATGGACAAAGGTAACATGACAGGAACCATCTTTCTTGATCTCACAAAAGTCTTTGATTTAACTGACCATAACTTGTTATTAGATAAGTTAACTGAATTAGGCATTAGTGATGATACAAAACCTTGCTTTGTAGACTTCCTGGCCAATAGACCCTTCAAGGTGAAAGTGAGCACCACCACTTCTGAAACATTTTCTCTTATGAAAGGAGTTCCCTAGGATTCCACTTTAGCCCTGCTGGTATTTTTCAAATTTATCAACAAACTCCCATCTGATCATCCTCAGATACCTCTTATTCTTTATGCTGATGACATGGTCATCTACAGGTCAAACAAATCTAACTCTGTTATACAAACTCAGCTCCAAGATGACCTCCAAACCCTCAATCAATGGCTAAAGAGTTAGAAAATATATTCAATCCCTCAAAAACAAAAGTAATGCCTTGTGTCCACCCTCCCCGCTAGCAAACCAAAAAAGAGCCAAAGCACCCATCTTCTTTATTGTTAAAGATTTTAACCATACTACCATAGAAACTATCACATCCTTCACATACCTTGGCATTTGGCTAAACCAATCTCTCAACTTTCAACTACACATTCAAAACACACACAAAAAGATCAACACACTACTATTGTTTGTGAAGAAGCTATTGACTCTTGTGTATAGGAAAGGATACACTTATCTCAATTCAAATATGGACTACCCATTAAAGCTGCAGTCTCAAAGAAAAATGCCACCACCTTACAAAACATCTCCAATAAAATCTGCCAGTTCATTACTAACCTCCCCCAGTAATAAAAAAACACTGCCTAACTCTCACCAAAGCAAAATGGCTCCCAGTACATTTGAGAGTCAGCCTCCTATGTGGATCGCTAATTCACAAAGCTCTTTTTCCTGAGACATCATCCTTTCTCACTCATAAACTTTTCCCCAAATGCCCCAGATATAATTTCAGGGGAATCTCTAAATCTCAACTCACCCTACTACCTCCAAACAGTACATTTTACTTCACTGACCATTCATTCTCCATCCAAGCACCTAAACTTTGAGACTCCATTCCTCTCTCAATACAAGACATCTCAAAGTACTCAGACTTCAAACTGCAGCTCAAGGAGTACCTCTTCTCCAAAGTAAAGTACAACAGCATTCACTCAGGTCATGTTACATGAACCCTTCAGCTCTCTTACACACACCTTATCTCTGTTTCTTCTTTCCTTATCTCATTTTCTCATTCCTTTACTCACTGCCTCTCATTCATCCTATGCCTCTCTTCTCTTTGCATCTTTCTCACTCATCTTCTCCTTTCTACTCTTCTTCCTGCATGCCTCTCTCACTTTTTATCTGTCTTCTCCCCATGGTATCCTTTCTTTCAACTATCCTTACTTGCCTCCTCTAATGTCTTCATGCTTGTCTATATAATGATATACTGCTATCCCTGTAGCATAAGCCATCTCAGTCATTATGGCTACATTTTATCCATAAAGCTCTGCTAAGCATAGTTCATTTTTTCTAGCCATGTTTTGACATTGTTAACTGCTTCTTGAACTTATTGTTGTTACATGATTTGTGCATCTGTAAATATGTATATATATATATATATATATATATATATATATATATATATATATATATATATATATATATATATATATACAGTATATGTGTCTACTTCAAATAAATGAATGACCACTTCCCAGAAAATGGATTTACCGAGACGGCAACACAAAAATGTTACATCACCAAATGACCACATTATCGACTGAGGTTACAGGGTAAGTATGTGCTTGGCCAACAACAACGAAAACACATACCACAGCATGTCAAACCCACCCTAGTGGGGGGCTGCACCCTTCACACCCACCCCCAACTAAATATACTAACTCCAGGATCACAATACAGTGGGGAAAAGGGCAAATTTACCCATGTTGGCCAAGTGAATACTTACATCAGGTTGAGTGGAGAATCATGCTATAAGACTGCGTGATTATCACATTCACCTCCCATGATCTTTGGCCAATATTACAGCATTGTTGTCAGGAGCTGCAGCTGATGTCTTCACTGATCTATACAATTGATTATGACTGTGTACTGTGAATACCCTAACCTGAACAGGTAAGGCAATGCCTGATACACAATATGGCCAGTCCATGCTCTGTATTAATAATGAATGCATAATTTTATTTTGTGATGTTTTATGGCTCATAGTTGTGGAAAAGATGCTTCCTCTATCTCAATACTCCAATGTATTACACCCACCTCTGTCTTGCACTGGGACCTGCTACTGTTCCTTATCTGACTGGCTGTCATGCTTTTGGCTGCTTCTTCAACATGTATGATAAGCCCTACTGCAATGGTTTCTTGCAGTTGAAGCTGTTAAGCACAACCCTGTTATGTTACATGGCATATACTATAAATATGTGGCTGCAGGTCTGGGGGTGAATCCTGCAGTGTCATACCAGATGCATCTACGCAGTGAAAACATCCCATAAGCAGACCAAACTATTGCTCCTTATCATTCCTTGTTTTTGTGTACACTGGGTTCTATAACACCTCTGCAGATGTCTGATGGTTACAGCTAGGTGTTCTCATGTGTGGTCCTAATGTATATCTAACATCCCCTGCAACATGCAATGGTGGCTTCATTATCTGTAGCCTAATAGCTGATTACGGTATAACTGTATATAATAGGATCAGTACTTAACTACCTTTGTAGCTACTGAGTAGATGACACTGTGGAATTGTCACACCACATAAAAAATTGGTATATGACAGAGGTGTGCCAGACATGAGAAACCTGGGAACTGCCTAACTGGTGTACAGGCACTTTGTAAATGATAGATATCCTGTAAATTGTACAGTATTTTGAAGCTGATGGAGTTGAAGGCCATAATGTATCTGACTCCTATGAATCAGATTCCGCCATTCTCACAATTTATTTAAAATTAATAGCTCTTAGGTCCTTAGAGAAATGGGTGATGTTGTAGAATGGTCTCATTGTGATGGTCTTACATGCTGCAGTCCTTGGTCACCATACATGTTCCTTCATATGCGACATGATGTTGAGGAACCTGCATAAGATACACAAGGCTGGCAACCTGTAAAATAATTTCTTAGCATGTCCTTTGGAAGTCACTGTGGTAGCTAGGATGATTAAAGCTACATGCACAGAAGTGGCTAGTGGGACAGATAATCCACACATCCCCTTTGATTCCACATGTGACTAATACAATATACTCCCATATGATATCCCTATCTGCAAAGAAATGGTGCACATTCTACTGATTAACTAAATGATTGCAGGTACTGGTGGTACCATCTGCAATAGTGTGGAGGGCTGCAGTACACCATATCATGAGTTCTGCCTCTGAGAGCAGCCAGTGGCACATGCTGCTCTGCTGCAGATGTTGCTATCACATGCATTCTAGCATCTATATAACAGCAATTCCTTGATTCAAAATAAGTGATAATCTTGGTGCTACACATGATGTGCGTCTGAGTCACTCTATCATCTTTTATGGTTTCCTTTGCATAGTTGCAGTTTTTGGCTCATTGTCAGATTTAACGTCTCTTACTTATAGGTTCATAAGTGATTAAGCTTATATTCGGCCTTCATATAAAAAAAAATGAATAAGAAAAACACATCAGAAATGAGGGAAGCTTTACAAAGCCAAATACTTTCACATTAGTGCAACTAAAACTACACTTGCCACTACTTATCTCCTCCCCAGACATCTTTATGTGCTTCCATTCTCTAAACTTCACAAAAATTAAAACTTGAGCAATGCTATTACAAAGTTGCTAAATTTGCCTCAAATATCCCTTTCAGAAGCCATCACTGTATTGCACTAAAAAGCCTAAATTGATTAGAAGTGTCTCATCAAAATATACACAGCTGCTTACCACCTAGAAAATTATCTAGCTTCCATATGCCTGTCCAGCACTAAACATCATTCTACACAACTATGTTCCCAATCAGTCATTGCAATCCAATGATCAAAAACTCCTGTCTGTCTACAAACCTATCAAAATCTGCTGTGCATTGTCATATGTGTACAAGGTTGCTAAGGCATGGAACTCCTTATCTGTATTCATCAGGTCAATACCCTCCCTCTCATCTTTCAAAACTGCTCTGAAAGACTTCCTAGCTAAAATCTGGCTCTATTCTTTCTCAAAGCCAGTATAAACTATATCCCTAAATGTGAACAAGTACCTTTTCATTTAGTATACCTCCTTACTCTCCCTTTTTCACTTACTTCCTTACTTCTATCAAATTCTGTTCTCTGATCTTCTCTCTAAATATACAAAAAGCCTATTTTTCCCTCACATCATATTGCAATTCCTGTTTGTATTAGACTAGCTTTCCTTTAATTTCTCAACAAACTGTCTAAAATTGTTATAAATATTAAATATTAAATGATTGTTGTATTACTTGTATCTATTTTTAACCAATGTTTTTATATTTCCACTAACTAATTACCCACTCCTGTGCAATGTGTCACAATTTCCACCATAGCACCTGCCTCAGACCCCTTATTTACTGTCTCAGCAGAACAACCAAATTCTGCACACTCAGCTTCAAACTTTGAACCTAGGCATTTTTACATCACCCACACTACTTCCCCATCCACATATAGTGCAACCCTATAATTCCTATTCAGACCCCCCACCTAGAACCAACTTAAACTTTATAACCATGACTATGACACAACTAAGTCTAGTTTGTCTTCTCATAATTCTTTACAACACCACAAGTTATCACTCTAGAAATATCCCTAATCTAAGTAGCACAACACTACATTATGCACTCTCATATACAGACACCACACATTATAATAATATCTGCCCGCAATTATTCAAGAACTACATAACTGACCAATTCAGAACTAAACACATATGCTCTCATTCCTACTCCAAAAAAAAACACAATACTTTCTTTCACTCCTCATCAAACTCCAACATCTGTATAACCATTTTAACTCCAGGCTCACCATAAGTGGGGATATCCATCCCAACCCAGGCCCAAATCCAACCTGTCCAACACAAACTGCTCCAACACAAATGTCAGAACATAACACCCCCACTTTCTTCATCCCTGGGCAAATCAACAGCAGCAGCAAAACCAACCATCTTTTAATGCTAAATATTAATATTAGAAGTATCAAAAATAAAATACCTGAACTCCAGGCCACAATAGCACACTACTCCCCAGACATAGTTGCTTTAACAGAAACCTGGCTAAATAAAAACATAGCTAACTCAGAAGTTCTCCCTACCTGCTACAATATCATTAGACAAGACAGACCACTTTGTAAAGGGGGTGGAACTGCCTTACTGTACAAGTCCAACTTAACTGTCCATCAATTACCAAACTCCTACCCCTCCCCCAATAATTGGAACATACTTATCTCACAACTTCAGCTTCACCCTAAAAAGGTCATCACCACAATTGTGATCTATATTCCACCTGGTAATACACCTGCTAGCCTTGAAGAATTCTTATCCTGATGTTCTTCCACATACTCACAAGAAACCCTTATTCTGGGGGACTTTAACCTAGATTGGTTCACCTGTATATCAGAACCAGCAAGTAATCTAATAAATCTCCATGGCTACCAGCAGCGAGTCCAAATTCCAATCAGATGTGATAAAAAATCTAAAAGGGAATCCATCCTTGACTGGGTCCGAACTAACAAACCCACATTGTACCCTCACACAGGCAGTCTCCCAGACACCTTAAATGACCACAACATAATATACTTTATACGTAGTAGAACAAGCATATGCAAAACTATATATCTACTAGAAACACAAAAAAGTTCTCGCCTGAGGTCCTCAACACTTTACTCTGTAACTGTGACTGGACCCTCCTAAAAACCCTCCCACTTGACCAGGCTGTAGCATATTTCAACAAAACATTTCTACAACACCTAGACACTGTCACTCCATTGTGCAAAATCAAGGTTAGAACCTCTACAAACTCCTGGCTCAGTAAAGAAACCAAACAAATCTTCAAGTCCAGAGACACTGCCTGGCTTTACTATTAAAAAAAAAAAAACAAAGAAACAAAAAACCTAACTAAGTAATAAGAACTGTGCAACCGTGCAAATAAATGCATTAGACTGGACAAAACATCCTACTACACAACATTACAAACTAAATACCAACACAACCCCCCCCCCCAAATTTTGGAAAAATGTAAACCAGCTACTAAAATCCACCCAAAAGGCTACCCCCAAACCAACCACCCCTGACACTAAAGTTCCCATCGAAACACAATTAAACTCCTGCTTTGTGAACTCAATTCTATCCTTAGTATCACAGGACAGTTACTTCCTCACTATCCCCCCCAACACAAATAACACTAATACAAGCTTTACCCTCAAAACAGTTTCCACAACTTCAATCAAAAGCATGCTCTCCAAACTAAAAACCTCATCAACAGCAGCCTACCTACTCCCCAGCTATTTCTTAAAACTCACAGTAGATGCTATTGCTATCCCAGTCTCCACTCTCATAAACAGATCAATTGTTGAAAACTATGTGCCCAAACTCTGAAAAATATCCTATGTTACACCCATACATAAAGGCGAGACATCCACTGAACTTAATAACTACAGACCCATTGCTTTACTCTCCCCCCTGTCCAAAATCCTAGAAAAATGCATCCATACTCAGATGCTAAACTATCTCCTAGACAGCAACATCCTATCACCTACTCAGCATGGTTTCAGACCTGCCCATAGTACCACTACAGCCCTCCTCTGCTTCACAGACACAGTAAACCATCTCACAAATGAAGGCCTACAGGTGTCAACTCTTTTTTTGGATATGTCGAAAGCATTTAACACAGTCTCACACTAAATCCTGCTAAACAAACTAAACCAATATCACTTATCAAATTCCACTCTTACCTGGTTCCAAAGCTACTTAACTGACAGGTACCAAGCTGTGAAATGGGAAAATTCTCTCTCTCCTCAGCTGCCCATAACTATAGGAGTCCCACAGGGTTCTGTCTTAGGACCACTATTATTCACAGTCTTCACAAATGACCTCCATACCTCTACACAGCATGCATCTATCATTCAGTATGCAGATGACACTACCTTAATCTGTGCTGCACAAAACATTCCCATCCTCCTGCAAACAACTCAACTAGCATTCTCTGACATTGAAAACTACCTTACCAAAGCACAACTTATTCTCAATCCAAAGAAAACTCAGCTTATGATTATAACCAGTTCTAACAAAAACACTAACAGTCAATTCACTATCTACTCCACAAATGCTACTCCAATCGCTCCAGTGGCACATGCTAAGCTATTGGGAATAACCATAGACTCCCACCTAAAATTTGATAGTCATCTCAACTTAACTATTAAAAAAGTACATGCCAAACTGGGGTCACTCTACCGTATCAAACCATTTCTTACCAACAACACAAGATCAGCCATTGCTCACTCCCAACTTCTATCCACCCTACTCTATGCATCTCCCATTCTGACTAATCACAACAAAACTGAACTAAGCAAAATGGAAGCCTGCTAAAACAGACTTGCCCACTTTGCTGAAAATTGCTCATATAGAACTCATCACTGTACTGCTTTGAGACAGCTCCACTGGCTTGAACTGCCCAACCTCCTAACCTACAATCAGATCTGCCTCTGTCCTTCTATTACCTCCCCAATAAGTGTCCTGCCCTCAAAAACCTAGTACAACATCACTCAGCCAAAAGGCCTCTTAGATCATCAAGCAAACTACTACTAGAAGTCACCAACAGCTGCAATAGCTTTGGAGATGCACTATATAGTAGTTCAGTGGCTAAAAAATGGAATTCTGTCCCTACTAGCATTCAAAACACATCATCCAGAGCCTCTTTTAAAGACCTCATCAGGCAACATCTCAAGCTCCCCAGGCTAGTGAAAGCGGATAATGTATACATACTAAATCTAGAGTACTTGATAATAGTTTTCAGTCTTACTCACAAACACTGGCTAAGCTACAATGTATGTACTGTACCTGTGTACAATGTATGTATTCTACCTATGTTCCAAATTTCAGCTGTACACCACAAATCTATTAATTACCTTTATTTTTAAAATTAATAATTTTTTGTTTGTTCTCTCCACTGTAACTGTTTATGTGCCGCATACCACTATAAAAACATGTCTCTTGTAATTTTTGTGTATACTAATCATGTCTAAATAACTAAATGTGTCTGTAATTTTTCTTTGTGGAGCTTTTCTCCCCAGGCCTCTGCTGAAAAAGGTCCTTTTCGACTCAGTCAGACACCCCCATCTAACAAATGTAAAATAAAATAAAAATAAATAAAAAAATAACTTGTGGTAATTATTTAAACTACAGATGTTTTTGTTTTATTTTTGAAGACTGTAAAAGTACTGTTCTTAAAATGTTTTGTAATAATTTGGTGCTTTTTTTCCAGGTATCTGCTGAAAATGGGCTTCTACCCAGCTGGACTTTCCCATTAATCAAATGTTGTTTATTTATTTATTATGTATTGCATTTGTTAACCAGGTAGTGTCCGACTAGGCAAGTAACCCATTTTCAGCGGAGACCCAGGGAGAAAAGCTTCAACAATTACTTGTCATAAGGACAATGTAATACAGAAGCTAATGATTTAAAAAATACATTGAAATTTGATAGGAATGTAAGGTTTCACAGTTACAGATTCTTGAA
>NC_056726.1:740162938-740320438 GCF_019279795.1 Protopterus annectens
GAAGGCAAGAAATGTGGAAAAAGCACACATATAGTTGCAAGTATACAGAACTTCTGGAAGAACCTCATCTTGATCAGGAATGAGCACAGGAATGGTTAAGGAGAGACAAATTCAAACCAAGAGATGAAAGGTTAACATTGGCAACCCAATACAGTGAACTACGTACAAGCTGGTTTACAAAGTTCATTGAACATGTTGAAGAAACAGACAAATGTAGGCTTTGTAAAACCAAACGGGAAACAGTCGCACACCTAGTTGCTGGGTGTGACATACTAATGGCAGAAGGACTGTATACTGAAAGGCATAATAATGTGGCAAGACTGTTGCCCTGGGGATTGTGCAAACATTATGGTATTGAAGTATCTAAAAACATTGGAAACATGAGCTACAAAGCATCATAGAAAATGATGAAGTTGGAAAAATATAAGCACAATATCAAAGAGATACTGCACAGTCTATAGACTTTAATGAACTATATTACAAAATGTGTATACGAGAGATAGTTTATCTGTATGCAGTTTAGATGTGTGTACAACAGCTTTTGTTTGGATTGATACAGAGATCACTACTACTGTTACTCCAGCTACATCAGATGTTTGATTCAAAGATGTCCTTTCTATTCAAGATAGCCTCTCTATTCAACTTTTTCTTTACCAACTCAATAGCAGAACTAAGACCTTCCCAAACAACAGTAATTCCCCTCAACTCAACTGCTCTACCCTGGCCTCCACACAGCCCACTATCCCTAACCCTCCTCCCATATTTGGGCTTAAACCCATCTCTACCTCCTACATAAAAAACTACTCTCCAAACTAAAACCTTGCTCCTATGCCCCTGATAATATCCCATCTTTCTTTCTCAAAACAGACGCAGATGGAATTGCCCCCCCCATTAGCATCATATACCTCCCCTGTCTGCTGTTTTGTCTGTCTTGTCTGTCTGCAAATGCAACCAATCCCATGCAACTTACCTCCCCAAACATACCTACAGCCTTTCCCCAAAATCCCACTCTCACCTTAAAAAAAAGGGCATCTGTCCCACAAAATAAAACTGACCCATACATAACTCTACATTTTGCCCCCAAGTACAGTGAAACTAATCAATCAACCCACTGATTACTCTGCAAATGTCTGTCATCGACACCTCTCCCTGTGGGGTGTGAGACTGTTAATTCCGAATTCTATACATGTAATTAACAGCTGTTGCTGCCAAAGAAATGTAGAGCTATGGTCCTTTCCGACATCCATCCTGCATATCCCTAGCTGGTTTTCATAATGTTTTACCCTCTGCTTGCCCCCATTTCACCACTTTCCTGTCACCCTTTTTACTTTTCTTTAAAGAAAATTAGAGCGGGTGTAAGCAGGAGTAAGCAGTGCTAAGTGAAGCTAAGAAGGTTTAACCATAAGTTAGCAACAAAAATAAATCCACAAGTATGCAGGCTGCGAAATTATTATTATTATTATTATTATTATTATTATTATTATTATTATTATAAGTTAGCAACACTTAATACCATGCAAAACCATGCAAACCCACTTACAACTACTTAAAAGTGCCTTAATCACTCTGTCACCATCAGCCCTTGTTCTGCCCAGCAACAAAATAACAAGCCCTGCCAAGTCTTGGAATGCTTTTCACTACAATCACAGCAGCATCCCACTATACCATCTGAGCTGTGGGAATTTGTCATGCTTTTGCAAACAAATTATTAATTCTGGTCAGTTAACATTAATGAAAAAAAGTAAGCACCTCCTAGTCTGGAACCCAGGACCCTGTGCACAACAATCACAGGAACATACCACTACACCATCGAAGCTGTAGGAATCTTTGATGTTTTTGCAAACATTTCATGCACAACAGTCATTCAGCATAAGAGGGAATTATATATCCGTAGTACTGTTATATACATATATATGTATATATAGATACCAATATAGATATATCTATACATATATATATATATATATATATATATATATATATATATATATGTGTGTGTATATAAATAAATATATATATATATATATATATATATATATATATATGTATATATATACAGACACACACACACACACATACACACACAGATAACCAACCTCTTACTGCAACACATCTGCAAAATGTCCGACAAACCGGGGGGATAAAGGGCAAACAGTGACATCTGTGAAGTATGGCTGCCATATGCGTAAAAGTCTGCTAGAGTGTCATGGTTTGCTTTAATATACAATGCCAGATAGATTCCAGGTCTGAAACACAAATGAATGTCATTATTTACTGATGTCAATGCTCACATCACCCCAGTGATTTCTGAGAAACCTACAACTGTCATGGCCAACAGACACAACATATGAGCCACTCATCAGGACAGCATCTGGACATCTGGACAGTGGAGAGGTATGACCACTGTCATATAACATAATGCAAAAACCCATGACATCTGCCAACCATCTCACCCAGTACCTTCTGAACCACAGTAAAACCAACACAACACTAACCCAGATCAGCTCTGGGCAATTATCCATATATTTTTATTTTATTTTATTTTTATTTATTTTATTTTACATTTGTTGACTGGGCTAGTCCAACTGGATATATGTCCATTTTCAGTGGAGGCCCGGGGTGAAAAGCTCCACATACATCAAAATGTTTACAAACACAATGGTATGTACAAAGGCATTGTTACATTACAAAGGTTAGGCATACATTACATTTCATAGGAATTAGCATTTGAATACGAAAAATCCTAGTGCAAACAGTTGTGGATATTCATGATAAAATAAGTCAAAGACACTATTAATTATAAAGCCACACACACAAATGTCACACAAAAAAATGCAAGTGTGTAACAGCAATGAATATTCATACAAAATATGTACAAGGACACTCTTATTCTGTAAAGTCTCACCAGAAGTCCTAGTGTATGTCAAAGACACTATTAATTATAAAGTCACTCGCAACCTCAGCTTTGGCCGGCTATGAACTAGCTGTATTCAACTGGACGTATAAGAGAATTTAAGTACCTTTATCTGGACTTTTTTTCAAAAAATACAGTATTTAAATTGATTTTAACTGTGTTGCAGGAATATTAACTGAACTGGAAGTTAGTCAGTGTTTGCTGAACTTTATTATTTGCTAGTAATTACAGGTGCGGGGGTAGCCACATTCTTTGATTTCCTGTCCTTGCCTATTTAAGTGGTACAGTATGAAATATTTTCTGCTTAAAAACCTCAACTTTGGCCGGCTAAGAACTAGCTGTATTCAACTGGACGTATAAGAGAATTTAAGTACCTTTATCTGCATTTTTTTTTCAAAAAATACAGCATTTAAATTGATTATAACTGTGTTGCAGGAATATTAACTGAACTGGAAGTTAGTCAGTGTTTGCTGAACTTTATTATTTACTAGTAAGTACAGGTGTGGGGGTAGCCACATTCTTTGATTTCCTGTCCTTGCCTATTTAAGTGGTACAGTGTGAAATATTTTCTGCTTAAAAACCTCAGCTTTGGCCGGCTAAGAACTAGCTGTATTCAACTGGACGTATAAGAGAATTTAAGTACCTTTATCTGCATTTTTTTTTTCAAAAAATACAGCATTTAAATTGATTATAACTGTGTTGCAGGAATATTAACTGAACTGGAAGTTAGTCAGTGTTTGCTGAACTTTATTATTTATTAGTAAGTACAGGTGTGGGGGTAGCCACATTCTTTGATTTCCTGTCCTTGCCTATTTAAGTGGTACAGTGTGAAATATTTTCTGCTTAAAAACCTCAGCTTTGGCTGGCTAAGAACTAGCTGTATTCAACTGGACGTATAAGAGAATTTAAGTACCTTTATCTGCACTTTTTTTTCAAAAAATACAGTATTTAAATTGATTTTTAACTGTGTTGCAGGAATATTAACTGAACTGGAAGTTTTGACTCTGCTCTTCAGTTAGTCCCACCCACCCTCCTCTTAGTGGCCTTGAAACTGCCCGCCCCTCTTGTAAATTTGTGTTTGGATACTCCTTCTGGGACCATCTCATTTGCTCACTCAACTGAGTGCAGTGAGATCATATTCTGATTTCAGGCACTCCTACTATGTACAAAGAGAGCATCTGGGAAACAGAAAAAAAAATTAAACTTGTTTCCTGCCTTTCCTGTTAAGTGGTATAGACTATTTGTAGGCTTCTGAGCCCCCAAGCCCTTCTGTGTTGGAGGGAAGCCTTCTAGCTTAGTTTTTTTTTTGTTATAACTAGCCAGTTTTCTAGTTTCAGCACTCAACTCTGTTTCTTTGATCTCAGTACTTGTTCAGAAAATTAAAAATTCATCTGCTTTTACTGTACTTGTATTTCTACCTACTTTATTTTACTTTTGTATCATCTTAAAAGTACTCAGTTGTATTTATTACTGCTTGGTGTAACTCATTCTAAGCCTTTTGGTTTAAACACTTGGGCTTCAGACCAGTTGTTTTGCACTGAGAGGGTTTGTGGTCTGCACTGTAGTGGCAGAACAGGTAGCTTACATCCTTCTAGGTTGGGAACTGCTGATTGAGGGCTCAGTGTCTGTTATTCTAAAAGTGTATTAATTCTGGTTTAAGCACTTGGGCTTTCAGGCCAGTTATTTTACATTAAGAGGGTTCGTGGTCTGCAGTCTTGCGGGAGGAGATGCTGGACTCTGCCCTTCTGAGCTGGGAATTTCTGGTTAAAGGTTTATAGTGCCTGAACATTTGAACTGTATCTTACTGAAATTGGTACACCTTGTTTGCTGTAGCATAGACTAGATCCAGGCCTGCTGAATATAGCTTTGTTTATATGCTTGCTGTTTGTTTGCTTGTTATTTCCCTGGAATGCTAATTCCACCTAATACACGGTTTCTCAGCGCTTCTGTGGATCACTAGTGATATCTGCATTGCTTGCTGTACTTATTTCCTTATTTCACTTGAAAGAAAGTTACTGTTTGTCATTTTTGCATTTAAGTTACCTGTAACACATTGCACTTAAGTTACCTGGCACTTGCTCACTAAAGCAATTATATAAGTCAGCACTAAAAATTAAAAGCACTACACCCTCACTCCCCACTGGCCCTTGTTTTCAATTATAAAGGAATTCCCAATATTATTCTAGCATGTCCAAAGGTCAGTTGTCAATCTCCTCTCTGGTCCAGCTGGTGAATCTGGGAATCTTGAGGCAATGTTACAACTGCCTCATGTACACAGACAACCCTCTCCTCCTCCCAGCAAATTCCAACACATGTGAGAGATGCAACCATATAGCCAAACTGGAGGCTAAGCTCTCTCAACTCAGTACTGGGATAACCAGTCAGGAGGAGAAGGAAACCACACTCACTACAATTCCAGTCTCACATAGACCTACCATGACAGCAAACCAAACACATAATCACTCAAAAACATACTCGGAGGCTCTAAGTAAAGATCTGCCTAAGCAGCAGAGACCTCCAAAGCAGACACCCAAGCAACCGCTACCCCAAAACAAAACACGTGCAACACATATCTCACAAAGCCAGTGTGCCAAACAGTCACAGCTCTTAAGACTAAA
Source organism: Protopterus annectens (assembly GCF_019279795.1). Lineage (NCBI taxonomy): Eukaryota > Metazoa > Chordata > Ceratodontiformes > Protopteridae > Protopterus > Protopterus annectens. The sequence goes on from NC_056726.1 coordinate 740,168,471, forward strand.
CAACACACCTGATACATTTGTAATAGGTGACTCTATCATCAGGCACACTGACGTCCTGCTCACCAGGCTGAACAAGGAGAGGGTCACGGTGAGCAGCCTGTTGGGCGCTAGGATCCGCCACATAACACAAGCACTCAGGTCATTCCAAGGCAAGTACAAATATGACTCAGTCATTGTCCATGCTGGTGTGAATGATCTGAGACGTACCTCCCTGGACTACATGAAAAGAGACATAGAGGAGCTCTCTGAGCATGTAGCCCAGGCCGGTATGACCCTGACCTTGAGTAGCATCTTACCCTCAACAAGACTGATGCCACATTATGAAGACAAGATGATCAATTTCAACAATTGGCTTAAGTACTTGTGTCATTCAAAGGGGATCCAATGCCTGTCAGCTTGGGATGATATGCTCGACAAGCCACGATGCTTCGCTAGGGACGGCTTGCACATGTCACCCCTGGGCTTTCGGATATTGGCAAAGGCTCTTGCTACCCCCATAGTGCCTTTTTTAGGCAAGGCTCAAAAGACAAACCCACCTCCATAGGTATCACAAGGGATAAGAAACTAAGAGTAATGCTACTCAATGCCAGAAGTCTAAACCTCAAGATGCACGCTCAAACTCTCCTTAGCATGGAGAACATCGATATCTGTGTAGTAACAGAAACCTGGTTCAGGGCTCCTGAGAGCACCCCAGCACTACCAGGTTATACCTCACACCATGCTTTTCGGCCACAAAACTTGGACCGAACCACAAAAGGAGGGGGAGTATTGATATTCATCAAAGATACCCACACCTCCAGGTTGGTGGCAAAGCACGAAGCATCAGAGACTATCCATGTGCAACTAACAGTGGGTAAAACTGCCTTCCAGTTTATAGCCTGCTACAGACCACACTCCCAAACCCAGGAACCCCACTCGGCCTTCCTGAGAACACTGGAAAATATGAAGGTCTCTCCAAATACCATTATATTGGGCGACGTCAACTACACAAACATAGACTGGAGCATTACTCTAGCTCAAACAACCTAGCCCAAAGGTTCCTAGAATTTATAAACTCAAATACTATGGAACAACTTGTTACCACTCCCACAAGAGTGGAAAACATACTGGACCTGATCATCACCAACATGGGGACTCTATGCTCCAGACCAAAAGTGTATCCCTCACTGGTAAGATCAGACCATAAACTAATCTCACTGGATATTCACATCCCGACCCCAACTTCTTTAAAGCAAATTTCACACTCCTCAAAACCGAGATGGAATCCTTCAAAGCCCCCGGGCCTGTGGAAAATATGGCCCAGACCGCAGAATCCTTTATAAACGCATTCTATGAACACCTTCAGGAATGCATGGATCATGTGATCCCAAATAAAACCAAGACCCAATCCTCCAAAGGCAGACGTCTTGTCTGGTGTACCCCAGCCATAAACAAACTATACAATAGAAGGAGGAAGCTACTAAATGATAGAGCAAAATCCCAAAAAGGGAAGGCATCACTGATCAGTATTAACAAAAAACTACGGGCACTCATAAAATTGTCTAAGGCCAGCTTCGAGAGAAAAATTGCACAGGACACTAAGTATAATTACAAGGCTTTCTTTAGTTATGTTAGGAACCTGGGTGGTAATTCCCAGATATGCTCAGAATTAGTCCAAAATGACAAAAAATATACCGAACCCACAGACATTGCCAACATCCTAGCTGACAGGTTCAGCGCAAACTTCTCCCCCCCTCCCCACCAAAAGGGCAAATATCTATCCCAGCAGAGTGCTGCCCCCCTGACATCTCAGATGCTCAGGTAAGAGCCACCCTCTCCAAAGCAAAAAACACAGCATCAATGGGACCAGACGGTGTCCCGGGCTGCATCCTACATGAACTCCAAGAAGAGCTAAACCCAAACATAAAACTACTGTTCAATCTCAGCCTTACTACAGGATATGTGCCCAAATAGTGGCGTACAACAACAGTGGTCCCTCTCCATAAAGGTGGTGCCTCAACGGATCCTGGAAACTATCGCCCCAAAAGCCTGACTAGCTTGGTCTGCAAAGCTATGGAAAGGATCATCATGGACCTCATAAATAAAGATATTGGGGACCTACAGACACTGGATCCTACCCAGTTCAGCTTTGTTAAGGGCAGATCCTGCCTCTTAAACCTGGTTGATTTCTTTGAAACAGTCACCAAGGCCATTGACGAGGGGAAGGTGGTCCACACAGCCTACCTGGACCTCGCAAAAGCCTTTGATACAATACCCCACTCGGGCATTATACATAAGCTCACCAGCTTAAATATAAACTCCTATGTCACTAGATGGATTGCAAACTGTCTCAAGGACAGAACCCACATGGTTAGAATTGCTGGAGCCATGTCAGACTCCAAATAATTTACAAGTGGTGTCCCACAAGGCTCAGTCCTGGGACCTCTCTTGTTCGGTATATATTTCTCAGAGGTACATGCCAACACGGAAGGACTGTGGCTGACCAAGTTCGCAGATGACTGCAAACTGGGCACCATAATCAACTCTCCAGCCGACACAAGCATCCTCCAAAAGGGCCTCATAGAAACAGACAACTGGTGCCAGAGCCATGGCCTCAAGCTAAATGCCAAAAAGTGTATAGTCATCCCATTTGGCAAAAACAAAGTGCCCACAAATTACCACATAGGTGGTAATCCATTAAGTACAGAAGAAGTAATTAGGGACCTGGGGACCCAAGTTGATATCAGTCTCTCATTTGAGAACTACATGGCCAAAGTGGTTAGAATAACATTTTATATAGCCCACCTAATCATGAAAGGATTCACATCTAGATCACGGGAGGTCATCGTGCCTCTTTACTCATCCCTCATCAGGCCCATAATTGAGTACAATGCCCCTTTTGGGATGTACCTTACCAGACACCTGCAGCAACTGGAAAGACCCAAAAAGTACCTCACCAAGAGGATCAAAGGGCTCAAACAGATGCCATATGCTGCCCGGTTAAAGAAACTCCAGCTCTACTCAATGGCATACCACCTGTTCAGAGGCAATCTGTGCCTGACGTATAAAGCCATGTCCAACCCAGAATTAATGGACATGCTGCACCTCAGAAAATCCAAATCCCATCGAGCTACGAGCTCGAGAGACTTGAACCTCAGCACTGAAATAAATAGGACATGCTGGAGGGACAGATTCATAACCCAGAGGCTCCCTTCACTCTGGAATAAAATCCCAGTCCAGGTTAGGCAGAGTCCCTCATTGACTCTCTTCAAGAGGAATCTTGATTAGTGGATGGGAGATCGTAGGTTTACCCCGGATATCACTTCTGTGTCACTGTTAGACAGAGGCACAGTATACTAACCTCGAAAAAGGGCATAGCAAAATAAATTTAAAATGGGTGGCGAAAGCCAAACACATTCTGGCTAGGTTTATAAATGCCCTAGAGCAGATAGCCTAGTATGAACCTATGAACCTATGAACAAATGTCACTCAATAAATGCAAGTGTGCTAACAGCAATGGGTATTCATACAAAATATGTACAAGGACACTCTTATTCTATAAAGTCTCACCAGAAGTCCTAGTGTAGAATGGCTATGGATAATCATTCAAAATATGTATAGGACATTAGTCTGCTGTATAGTCACATTAACTTTATTATGAATAGAGAAGACACGAGATTCTACTCATAAGAAAATGTGAGTGTCACAGATCCTTTTTCTATCTGACTGTGCATGATATCCAAATATATCATGCACTACAGGGATGGAATGTAGGGAAAAGCAGATAGTGGTGCATAAATGTCCACCCGCAATCATTTGCACCACAGTCACAGCAATATACCTGTACCCCAAATTAACTCTAGAGTAGAATGACTATTTGAATGAACATATCCTGATTCCTAGTTACACATTACACTGACAGATACTGGCCCAACTCACAGTGTACTGGGAATCCTGAGATGTTAAAGGACCTTTTTCAGTCTTTCCCTACAAACATGCACACCTGATAGACCACCAGCAGCCATACCAGCATGCACAGTCAGATAGAAAAAGGATCTGTGACACACATCTGCTACCATCTCTACCCAGCCAAATAAACATCTACACACAACACTGCTACACAGTCTTGACAGTCACTTCACAATGGCCAGACATACATAACTCTTATTACAAGTTTTAAAAGAAAGTTTTTATAAAAACAGGGAACTTTTTATTCAGTGAGGATGGTTTTTATTCCTGTCCAAGAAATAGGTGAAGTTGTAATTGATGTCATCTGATTTTAAAATTAATTATTAATGTGCAAGGGTATAAATGGGGAGGGGTTTGGATTGTCAGCATTTTCTAATGAAGTTGGAGATGACAATGAACTGGTAGTGGCTTCAGCGTTACTGTGTGGTGTGCTGTGCTTTATTTTGCTTGCTGTGAAATTCATTAAATATTTTTTCAAGGTGGATACTGCTTACTGGTGCTTTTCTTGTTTATTGGTTTTGCTTTGAGCACCTTATCCTCCTGGACTTGTGTTTTGTGTTTCTACTTAGAGGATGGCAGAGCTTATTGCATCCACCGAAGCTGCTTTAATTGGAAGCAGCAATGAGTACACCATAATGGATTTATTGAGTAAAGTTTCACAGCTTGTGGATCTAATGACACCGAAATGTCAATCACTGGTTAAATCCACCTCTTTTCTGTCACTTCTCGGTAACCAGGAAGCTGGGGTGAGGACGAGGCATACTAATTATGTTTTTTCTAGTTGTACTGTTGGTGAAGACTGCAAAAGGAATAACTTATCCTTTTTTGATGGTTTGGGTACTCCGGAGGCGCTTAAAGACACTTTTTCGAACAATGCACATAGTGGAGCTTGTTGTTCTGAACCAGGGCATGAAACAAGGATGCAAGATGACTTTGCTATAGTTAACAGTGCTGGTTCTAGTCAAACTGACTCATATAATTGTAATTTGGACATTTGGTTAAACCAACATCTGTCTTTTAACTGGACAGAGTTACATTCAGATGAAGCTGACACATATTTAAATAATTAGGATAAACTTCATGATTTATTACTTAAATTTAAAAATTTAAAACTCTTGATACTAACAATGTATATTTAAGAGAATGTTTAAACGTAAAGGTTGTACCAAAAGTGTTGCGTGTGTATAGATACCCGAATAATGTGGAAGAGAGATCTGAGTTTCATTTAGAATTGATAAAAAAATTTTGATACATGTGGTTTTGAAATTTTAAGAGCTATTGTTAAGCAAAATGAGAGGTTGTGTGTTTTAAATGAAAAAATTAATAATGTTAATGCCTGTATTTTAAAATATTTAATGTTTACCTTAGATGAAGAAAAAAAAAGAGGTATTTTGATTTAAGGGCTCATGTTGATGAGAAGGTGACATTAATTGTTGGCAGAAAGAAAAGAAAGTTAAATAGGGATCTGCATGAATATGAGCAAAACATCCATTACCCCAGACCAAAAGGTGCTGTTATCTTTGAAAAATATGGGAACAGTGGTGAACATAACAATGGTAGGGGTAGCTATTATGACTCTGATTATGCTTAACCTGACAATCATTATAACACTAGTAAAGGTCATTCCTCTGGACACACAAATTGTCAAGACCCTTTAGATTACCCCTCCAAAGGTCCGAGAGACTGAAGAGTAAGCCTACGATCAATTATTATCAGGGCATTTGGAGGGGGTGGAACAATCGGAGGGGAAAACAAACACAGTAGGGGCCATTGGTGCAATTAATGTAGAACATGAATTTGAGTGTGATGAATGTATTGTAAAGGATGGACCTGTTTTGACTTGTCAGGGACACACTATTTTTAACAGTAGTAGTTTGCACATTACCAAAGTTTTTTTCGACTTATTTTCAAAAGGTTTTAAATTTGTTCCCCATAAAAAAATGTGTTTTAAGTAAAGTATTAATTGATTTGAAAATGTTTATTCATAAAATAAATTTGGAGCTTCTGTTAGATGGGCAAAGAGATTTGAGTGAAGGACTGAGAAAGAAAAGTGCATGGAATCCCCCAGCTTAAAAAATTGGAGAGTGTCTTGGAAATGGAACTAAGGGAAAAACTTCCTGAAAACAAGATTAGGTTTAAACTGACATTTGAAGAAAAAACACTTTTGGATACTATTAGGAAGAATAAGTATGTGAGGGTAATAAAGCCGGATAAGGGAGGGGGTACAGTGCTTATGGATGTCATTACTTATGACAGTAAGATGATGGATATTTTGTTAGATGACACCAAGTAAGGCCTCTATTAATGAAGTGCATATAGCGTATAAAAAGATATACATAGCGTTTAATGACTTGGTATTAGAGGGTTGCATTGATATTGAGACTTTCGGGTATTTATACAACAGGGAACCAAGAGTGCCATCTATCTTTGGATTACCAAATGTCCACAATGATGTGCAAGACCCCTTCTTGAGGCCTATTGTGGCAGCTAGCCAATCTGTTACTGTACCTATTGCTAAATACTTGGATTACAGTTAAAAAATCCTATCTGTAGAAGCATGTAACGTGTTGAAGGACTCATGGGATTTTTTAAAAAGTGTAAGGGATGAACAGATAACCAATGATGTTATTGTTATTACTATTGATGTAGTGGACCTCTTCACTTCTATTCCTCCTAGGACTGGGTTGGAGTTCTTTGAAGAGATTTTAAGAAATTACAATAATTTCACAAAAAAGGAGATTTATGTTTTTAATGTCTTAATGGAACTGGTATTAAACAATAACTTCCTTTATTTTGAAGGGGAATTCTTTTGACAGTTAAAGGGAGTGGCCATGGGGGCCATGTGTGCTCCCACCTATGCAAATTTAGTGATAGCATGGTGGGAGCAGAAATATGTGTTTAACTCAGTGTTTAAAGATTGTTGGGAAGTATACAAATGTTTTCTGGATGACATCTGTATATTTTGGACAAAGAGTGAGGAGAAATTTATGAATTTCTTTGAACACATTTCCAATAGTACTGATTTCTTCAGATTTATTTGCAAGATTGGTTACAAGAGTATTGATTTTTTGGATGTCAACAATAGGAAGAGTGATAGTGGTTTTGAATCAGAAGTGTATAGGAAGGAGACGTATTGCAATTAATTTCTACATTTTTCAAGAGCCCACCCTCACTTTCAGAAGAAATGTATAGTGAAGGGTCAATATGTGCATGGTAGTTGAATGACCTCTGATGACAAGGACATTATGGATGAGTGTGATTTGTTTAAGTGTATGTTTTTAGAAAGAGGATACCCAGAAATTTTAATTGATGAAATTCAAGAAGATGTGTTGCAGTATAGGAAAAAAAAATATTTACACCAATTTTACATCCCACTGGCACAAATACAAAGGAAGGGGGAATGAGTAAGGGGGAAGATGACACATATAGGAACTTTTATTGTGGATTTTAGTGGAGACTCCCAAGTTATTAGATATATTGCCCAAAAGGAATGGGGCAGGTTCTCTATGTTTTCTGATTTGAACTTAAAATTTGATGTTCCATTAAAGTTAATTTTCAGAAAAGGTAGATGTAACAAGGACTTTATGGAAAATAAGCTTGGGGGTGAGTCTGTTAGAAAAGTGGGTACCTTCAAGTGTGAAGCATGTCAGCAATGTCCCTTCATTTCTGATACCTCTGACATCATTGTTAGTAATAAGAACAGATGTATAAAATCTAAATCTTATTTTAATTGTGAAAGTAAAGGGCTTGTTTATATTGCAACCTGTAAAATATGTAAAGCATTTTACATAGGTAAAATGGAAAGATGTTTAAAGAGAAGAATTTATGAACATCTTTATGACATTAGGAGAGGTAATAATAGAAATGCTTTATACAAGCACACATTGAGTTGTGAAGGTGCTTCCTTTACTTTCTTTGTAATGGATGAGGTAGCAATAGATGGCAGGGGTGTTTCCTGGGAAACCATGCTGGAATATAGGGAGGTTTACTAGCAGCTGGTGCTAAAAGCCAACAAGTGGCCAGGTTTGAATGACATGGTCTCCCTAGCCTCTGTCTTGAAACTAAGGGCAGCAAAGTTATGAATTCTATATGCACTCTGCTGAACAAACAAATGTTTACATATTTATTATTTTATTCTATGTAATTATTTATTCATTACAAGTTTTAAAAGAACATTTTTATAAAAATAGGGGAACTTTTTATTCTGTAAGGATGGTTTTTATTCCTGCCCAAGAAAGAGTTAAAGTTGTAATTGATGTCACCTGATTTTACAATTGTTAATGTGCAAGGGTATAAATGGGGAGGGGTTGGGATTGTCAGCATTTTCCGATGAAGTTGGAGATGAAAATGAACTAGTAGTGGTTTCAGCATTACTGTGTGATGTGCTGTGCTTTACTTTGCTTGCTGTGAAATTCATTAAATATTTTTTTCAAGGTAGATATGGCTTACTGGTGCTTTTCTTGTTTATTGGTTTTGCTTTGTGCACTGCATCCTCCTGGACTTGTGTTTTGTATAACTTTCATATGTACAGCTTTCCTCAGAATGTCCAGGGTGTGAGACCATATTTATGGCCACTGCCACATACGACTCCTAGGAGTTTAAGTTATTGGGAGGATACCTTGAGTGCAGTCAATAAATAATAATATCACATACCTCTGACCCTCTTACTTTAAGACATCTGGACAAAGCATGACATACTTGGGGACAGGGAGCTGGAAAGAGGGACATATCTCACATAATGGTGTTACATACTGAAACAGTTGATAGTGTCACAGGCTTTGTTATAACATAACATCCCTGAAGGATATGATGTCTGAAGCACCAATGGATGTCAACAGTTACTGACTACAATCCTCACATTATCCTACTGATTCCAGAAAAACAGACGTTGTCTGAGGAACAGACCAAATATAACAGGTGAACCCCTGGGCAGTCTATTGACATCAAGACACTTGAGAGGTATGTCAGAGACATATCACTCTCAGACATTAAATCACACAGAAAATGCATATCCAGATGAACCCTGTTAGGCTAACAACTCTCTGTATGTATAACAGCACTACTGACTTACAGTCTGTACCCAATTCTGGAGCTTTGCTCCCCACGTTGCTGTGCTGTCTCCATGTGTCCTCTATTGAGACATATTCCCACCTACTGTCTGTGAAGTTGTAGCCCCCACACCTCCATAATGTCCCCCACACAGGCAAGGTAAAGGGGCAAGGCCCACATGTAGGCCGTCATTATCGCACTGTGTTGCTATGGCATTGGCAAATGGAAAGACAACACAGCTGCTCTGGATGCAAGTAGCAAGTGGGAGACACAGATTGGTGCACAGGCCCATCACCTGCTCAGGAGCAGTATCTACAAAAGGCAAGCTGCTGCTTATGCAACACAGGCCTCAACCCATCTACACAAAGACAGACTGTGACTACACAAACCTAACCAACTGCATTGTTGTGAGGTAACTTCTAAGCACTGTAACAGGTATGCCAGTCATGAAAGCATGTAATGAAATGCAGAAGGAGGATGCAATGATGTCAAATGGGACATTAAATACTAGGCCACCACAAGGCCTGATGGACTCACATGTTGCTATCTAGCTCCTATGGCTATTTCTCCTTGCCCTGCCTGCATTGACATGGAGCATATCTCTGGCCCCTGACTCACCCCAGCAAAGGTCAGCTCATGTGTGACTATTAATGGAGTCTCTGTTGTCCAATACTGAGTGTGTCACTGGTAGGCCAGCTACCTTGGATGCTGTAATTAGTCATATGTCACATGTGAATGTTACTCTGATACATATGATTGTCTTACAAATGAAATAGATGTACATAGGGTGCACACATACTACATGACAGATGCAAATGTCTGTGTTGAACTGTATGTGATATACAGAGCCCATACCTGCCAACCGTCCAGAGTGTTGCAGACCGACCACATGTCTGTCTCAAATTTATAGTCAATGCCTCAGATAGTTATGTATTGTCCAGCACATCACTGGCAACCCATTAAAGACTGCGGTCATAACACATTAACATACATTTCATTGTCAGATGCCATATCCTGCATAGTACACCTGTGAATGTGACACCATCTTTGCTTGCAAATAAGTGTGTTTCAGCTAGATTCATAAAGTGACACTATTTACTGGCCTTTGCCCACCACTGATGCGTGCCTTGCTGCAGATGTCTTGCTCTAACAGGTGCTAGGTATCTTACCATGACACCCATGTCAATGCAAACATACCTTGTCCTGTAGGATGCTGACATTTGTGCAGTCACTGACACCCGCTTTCTAGCTGTGGAGAGCAAACCAACCTTGCAAAGTCACTCATCCCATCATACGTTTAGACCACAAATGGAGGCCTGCAAAGCCACAGGAGGTGGAGTGTTGAACATTAGCATACACATACACACCTCCAGGCTGGCCAAACAGTATACCACACAGGTGACATCCCGAGTGCAGTTACCAGTTGACAAAATACCAACTGAAATCATAGCTAGCTACAGGCCTCCAACCATGACTATGGACACCCACCACATCTACTGGGACCTGCTGGAATCTGTCAAGATTTAGTCATCTACCCTGCTCCTGGGTGACTTCAAATACCCAATTATAGTGTGGCTAACCTATGCCACCTGAACATGAATGCACATAGATTCCTCGGCTTTGTCAATGGCAATGCAGTGGATCAGCCACTCAACACCCCTACAGAAATTGGGAATCTCATGTACCTGGTCTTAACCAACATGAGTAGCCACTGTAGCACTCCTACAGTGCCATTCCCCTTGATAATATCTGCCCACATAGCCATCACTGTTCAGGTCACCATCTCCCCTGCCCCCACCCCCTTTATAGTGTCAAACAGAATGAACAGTACACAAATGACTATAAATGCCCTCAGAGCAGGTAAATGTAGCTGTACAGTCAATGCCCCATGTGTTGTAACTAGCAGAAGTGCCCAGGCTCACACCACAATACTATGTGGGCACCCACATAGCTGTATGGACTCAGCAGTACCTATCAGGGCAACATCATCTCCCTCAAGGTAGGGTAAACACCTGTGGTGGACAGCAGCAATACACAAAAATCCATAATAGGTAGAAACAAGTGCTGGATGGACCAAGAAGGAACAGGTGCCTCATTGGATGCAATGCCACCTTAGTCTGTACAAGCAAATAAGGGCACAGGTGATGCACCCTAAGGCTATCTGTGAGTGCAAATTGGATACATCCACCAAGGCAGATCACTTGGCCTTCCACAAATGTACCTGCAATTCCAGAGGCAATGCACACATCTGCTCTGTAGTGGTGGTCAATAACACCAGATGCACATATAGCATAGATATAGGCAATTGGCTGCAGACAGGTGAAGTGTAAACACCACCATCCCTGTTCCCCCATTGGTACACATGTACATGTGCAGCACCTGCCCCTCCCCTCATCATCAGGAAGCAGGTCTGTAATGCCCTCTCAAAGGCAACACACAGAGGTCTCCATAGTCATGATACCATCCCTGACTGCATCCCACATGAACACAGGCATGAGATTTTAGAACCATTCCACAATGTAGTCAACCACAGCGTGAGCACTGGTGTCATCCCATCTGCACAGAGGATAGCCACTGTCATCCCTATACACAGATGTGGAGCAATCCACCACCCCAGCCAGTATGATGCACATCAGCCTAACTAGGCTGTACTGCAAGGGCATGGGAAGCAACATCAAGGGCATTATGAGCACAGACATCAGCAACATCAAAATGGCTGGGCCCACACACCATGGTATTGTCAAAGGGAGATCAGGCCTGTGAAACCTGACTGACCTCTCTGCAGTGGTCAACAAACACAGGGATGAGGGGAATATGGTGAACAATGCTACCATTACCTAGCCCTATCCTCTCACACTATTCCCCACGTGAACAGGATACATAAGCCTACACAGCTAGGCACCAACCTGTAGGTTACCAGATGGGTAGTTAACTGACCCATTGATAGTAGCCACTCAGTCAAAGTAGTAGAACCCACCTCTAATAGTAGATTCATCCACAAAGGTGTACCCCAAGAATCAGTCTGGGGGCTTCTACTGTTTGAGATATATGTTTATGAGGTACAGGACAATAGCAGTGGTCTGTGGCTGACCAGGTGTATGGATGCTTTCAAGTTGCCTACTGTCATACATCCCCCTACTGATGTGCTCATCATCCAAGAGGCAGGAGCCTGATTTCTGACCAGTACAAGAAGCATTACAACAAATGGAATGCCAGAAGAGCCATCACTCCCCCTGCTGTGGCAGATGTCATCCACACAAAGTATGACAGTAATAATGTACTGAGCATGCAATCAGGTGTGAGATGACTTGTGCACTGAGGTTGGTAGCAACATGACAGTTTCCCACTATGTGGGCACCATTGTACAGAAGACTGTCTACATGGCCCACCTCACAAATATGGGTATGTCATAGGTAGGCCATAGGTAGTTGTAAAGTGAGGTCAAACCATTGAGCAGTACTGTTGTAAAAATAGAGGCCTATGCAGTTGTTAATGGACTTTTCTTCTCTCCCCCAACCCCTCATCTGCATCACTAATTATTGTTCATATACTACAGGTATGTTGTTACCAAACCTAATGTTGGGACATGTGTTACATTATTGTGCATATAATTAATTAGTTGCATGTTAACACTCCTTGTTCACATTGCATTGTTGGTGACCTGTTGCCATTATTGTTACTGGAATGCTGTTACAATGCTTACTGTTGTTCCAGTTATGCATGTGTTCTGTTTGCTAAGCAACTGTTTCACATCTGTTGTTTTGGGTTAATTGAACACCCATGCATGCCTTTAAATCTAATATTGAAATGTTTTGTTCATGACTAAGCAAAATATATTGGAATACCTCAACACCATAGCATGTTTGGGAAGGCTGCACCCTCACAGCACTGATGTTGACTGTGCTGGGGGCTGGATAGGAGGAGCAGCCTGCTACTCAAGGGGCACCAGGAAGGCCTCCATCTTGCACAGCTGGCCACCCAACTCAGAGCAGATGATACTGCGCACCATACCCGGGCCTACCTATGAATACTCTTATTTGTGAGGTGGGCCATGTAGACAGCCTTCTGTACAATGGTGCCCACATAGTGGGAAACCGTCATGTTGCTACCAACCTCAGTGCACAAGTCATCTCACACCTGATTGCATGCTCAGTACATTATTACTGTCATACTTAGTTTGGATGACATCTGCCACAGCAGGGGGAGTGATGGCTCTTCCAGCATTCCATTTGTGATAATGCTTCTTGTACTGGTCAGAAATCAGACTCCTGCCTCAGTGGATCCACCTGTCCAACTCCATCTGGTCATGGCACCAGGCCCCAGCACATCTGGAACCCACCATGGAACTTCATCAACTGCAGGCCCTGCACCACCTGGGAGCAGTCGCGGAGATGAGCCCATCATCCGCTGTCAGTTCCCGGGTATGGTGCACAGTATCATCTGCTCTGAGTTGGGTAGCCAGCTGGAAAAGATGGAGGGCTTCCTGGTGCCCCTTTAGTAGCAGGCTGCTCCTCCTGTCCAGCTCCCAGCACAGTCAACATCAGGGCTGTGAGGGTGCAGTCATGACTGCCTGCAGGTGAGGATGTCAGTCCCACCGTATCCATATGGGAGCTCATGGGCCTCTGATTCCCAACACCCTCCATGTCTAAGGTGTTTACCCCCACATGTGTCATTCACTGCCCCTTTCTGCTGTCCTGTCTGTCTGGTCAGTCTCCCTACCAAACCTACCTCCCCAGACATACCTACAATTCTTCCCCAACATCCCACTCTCACCTTAACAAAGGAAAAAGGGCATCTGTCCCTAAAACAATCATCGCCCCATACATAGCTGTCCATTTTGCATGGGTGTCCACTGGACACATATAATCTGGTCCAGTTGGCTTGACAACACATTTCTGTTGTCCTCACCCCTCTCTCTGAGGTTTGAGTGTCCAAACTCACCTCCGAATTTCATACAAATGAATAGCTGTTACTGTATTACAAATGGACAGCTATGGCCTTCCCTACACTCATCCTGCACATCCCTAGCTACTTTTTATATTGTTTTTCCCTCTGTGTGCCCCTTTCTTACCACTTTCCTAATTTTTGTACATATACAGACACAGATATACATGTATGGAGATAGGTATATATGAAAAATATGTTAATATATAAATATGATATATATATATATATATATATATATATATATATATATATATATATATATGGATCTAAGACTGTTGAAAGAAAGTTCAACAGTCCAAATCCAACATCACTGAACACACTTTAATGAAAGCGCTTTTACTGAAAAAGCACTTTCATTAAAGTGCATCAAAAAAAATAGAAACAAACAATAAAAAGGTGTTTATGCAGGGGGGCTATGCCCCCTGCAGCCCCCATGGGGGGCTATGCCCCTCACACCCCACTACTTTAATATTCTCACTTTGAGATTGCACTACAGTGGGGAAAAGGAAAAAATTCCCTTACCCACTCCGTAGTACGATCTCCACAACAGTCATTCCCCTACGACTCCCTCTGGCTGCAGGCATACATACGCGAAAGTGCTTTTTTGGTTAAAAGCACTTTCTCGTAAGTATGTCTGACCATTAAGCCTTCGGAGAAAAGCACCATCGAGCATCAGTCCAAGACCCATATATATATATATATATATATATATATATATATATATATATATATATATATATGTGTGTGTGTGTGTGTGTGTGTGTGTGTGCATGTGTATCTACATCCCCCAAATCTCAGAACCATACCTCTCAACCTGTTAGTGCAAGAAATCTGGCCAAAGGCTGTAAAAATGGGGGAAAATGGGCCACAACTAGGGACGTATTTCAAATATTGCTCTTACAGATATTGAAATTTGCTTGAGCAGCAGGCTTTGTTTCAGCATAAATGTTCTGAATGATATGAGGTCTGAAACTGACATTATGTCATCATTTATGGACAGAAATTCTCAGATCATCACAGTGATTTACCACAGAAATTAGAATAATTTGTGGAACAGAGACAAAATATGAGCAATAAACCTGAATGTTCTGCAACAATCTGTCCAGTTGAGAGGTATGCTCAGAACCCACTAGTGCAACGAAACTAGACCAAGCCTGACAAAGCGGGGGAAGAAAGCAATGAAAATAGTGACATATCTTAAATACTTGACTAGATAAGCTGAGACAGCTGCTGCAGTAACACCATCTGTTCTAACATATATTGACTGAAATAGCACAACTCCAAGACTCACTTGCTTCCCATTAGTTAGTGCCTGAAACCCTCACATCATCCCACTGATTTGTCAACCATAACTACACTTATTTGGACCAGACCAAAGATATGAGCCAGACAACTGGACATCCTACAACTATCTGGACATAACATGACATTAGGGCAAGTACACTGAGCTGCTTAGTATGTCACCAAGCACCATCCAAACTACAGTCAGACTGACACAACACTCTCCCAAGTAAGCTATGGAGAATTACACATGCATTTGCAAATATATCAAGCACTACAGGGATGTAACAGTAGTGAAAAACAGTCACAGGTATAAACCTGCATACCCACAACCAATGTCACCATAGTCACAGTGACATACTGGTATGCCAAATGAACAGTAGAGTATAATGACTGTGTGAGCATAAAAAATATCATGTAGGACACTCACACACTACCCCTGCATATACTGCCCCAAGTCACAGTGTAGTCTGACTCCTGCGGTGGTACAGAACATGTCTCAGTCTGCCCCTACAAACATATGCAGCCAATACACCACCAGAAAATGCAGCAGCATGCACAGTCACATAGAAAAGGAGCCATGACACTTAAATGTACCCCCCTCCCTACACAGCTCAACAAACATTTACACACTACACTACTACACAATCCTGATAGTCTGTTAACAATTGCTACACATACACAGACCCCTCAACTGTACAGAGTCCCAGAGAATGTCCAGGCTGTGTCCTCACATATATGGCCTCTTCCTCATAACATGTCTGGCATTTTGCTACATCACTGGGATGATATCAGGAAGAAAGGCACTAACTAATGATATATCATACCTATAAGCCTCTTACTGCATGACATCTGGAAAAAGCCTGACATAATTGGGGGACAGAGGCCCAAACACAGGGGCATAATTGAAATATTGCTCTTATAAACTGAGAAAGTTGCTGATGTGACAGGGTTTGTTGTAACATATCTTACCTAAGGGATTTGAAATCAGAAACACAAATGGAAGTTAGCATTTACTGACTGCAACACTCAGGGTATGCTACTGATTTGCCAAGGACAACAGCTGTCAGAGGAACAGACCAAACATAAGAATCAAACCTCAGGCCATTCGGTGGATAGCCCTACAGTTGAATGTTATGTCAACCACATAACACTGTCAGGCTGAGACCCATGCAGAATATCCATGTCCACACAAAACTTGTTAAACTAGCATGAATCCAGACGTATACCAGAAATACTCACATTTTGTACCCAAGTCTGGGACCTTCTCCCCCATTTTGTTGGGCTGTTTCTGCATGTTTTGTTGTAAGAGGTATTTCCAACTACCCTCTGTGATGCTGTTGTTCACACACCTCCATGATGTCCAACTCACAGGCAAGGAAAAAGGGCAATGCCCACATGAAGTACTCAGTTATAGGAGCGTATTGCCATGCCATTGGTTATAGAGATAACAACACAGCTGTTATGCATGCAGTTAGCAAGTGGGGGACACCAATTGATGCACAGGCCATCACCCCTCATGAGCATTACCTACAAAAGCCAAGCTGCTGCATATGCAAAACAGGTCTATACCTCTACATTGGTAGACAGAGAGAGAGAAATAGACAGAGATAGATGCACGCACACATGCACACACACACACACACACACACACACACACACACACACACATACACACACACACACACACACGCACACACGCACACACACACACACACACACACACACACACACACACACACACACACACACACACACATGGCCCCTGAGTCACCTGACGAAGGAAGGAATGGCTCACATATGTCTACTACTGGAGTGTCTGTTGAGCAATACTGAATGTGACACTGCTAGGCCAGCTACTGGGATGTCATTGATATCCATATGTTACTTGTAAATGCAATTATGATCTACATGTTTTTCTCACAAATCTGAGAGACCTATACAGGGTATTTGCATAGTAAACTACTGTTGCAGACATGTGTGTTGAGCTGAATGTGATATACTGAGCTCATACCATTCAACTGTCCAGTTTTATGCACACTGACCATATGTGTGCCTGACATCTGTAGTCATTTACTCATAGAGTTCTGTTATGTCTGGCAAATCTTTGAAGACTGACATTAGACCATACTAGCATACATATGAGTGTCTGACATCCTCCAGGGTATTTCTGTAAATGCAAAGGCTACTGTGCTATCAAATGACTTAAGTGTGTTATAGAAATATTAAGAAAGTATCACTAATTTTGGGCCATTGCCTCCCATGTATGTGTGGCGTCCACCAGATGTTCTGCTCTAGCAGGTTGGGAGGAATGACTGAGCAGGTAGAGTGTAAATACAGTGTGCCATACTGACATAGAATAGAAATGTATTTCATGTATTACCTGTGCACATGTATGCATGAGTAGGTGTACCTGAAAGCCTCATAACAACAGATGTGGGATGCAAAATATCAGGTATATAAGCTGTACATGTTGTACATGTGTGGAATCTTAGTTTTTGTGCATTCAACACACATACATTTCTACAGCTACTTGTTGTTGCATTGCCCTGACACAGACATGGGTACTAGTAAAAGCATGATTATCAGGTTGAGATTGGAAAGGTGTCCAACTGTGTTATCACCTTGTGGCCATGCCTACTAGAAACATCTATATGAACACCTACATAGCCGTATGGACTCAGCAATATCTCACTCGTAAAACTTGCCTCCACCAAGGTAGAGTAATCTCCTTTGCTGGACAACAGCAGTACACAAACCACATAAGTGGTTGCTATATTGACTGTGCAGGGTCAAGTAGGAGCAGGCACCAATTTGGAAGCAAGTCAACCTTTGTCTGAATGAGCATATAAGGTCACAGGTGAATTACTGTAAGGCTAACTATGAGTACAAATTGGACACATCCACCAAAGCCAATAACAAGGCCATCTTCACATTTGACTTTAATCTTAGAGGCAACAACCCACCCCACCATATAATGGCGGTCAATCACACCACATACACACACACACCATAGCTATAACCAAACTGCTGCAGACAGGTTAAGGGCAAACATCATCCCCCTGTCCCACCATCAGTATAGGTGGATATGTGCAGCACCCACACTACTCCCCTCATCATCAGGGAGCAGGTGCCTAATGCCTATTCAAAGTCAACAAAAGTAAGTCTTTATGGGACCTGATAACATTCCTGTCTGCTTCCTACATGAACTCAGGCATATGCTCCCAGCTCCATTAAACATTATAAGCAAGCAAAGCCTGAGCACCATTGACATCCCATCTGCAAGGTAGACAGCCATTGTCATCCCTCTACACAAAGGTGAATGATGAATGTTGGGTTATGCAATGTACTGGCACTCATTGGGAGAACATGACACATCAAGACCAGGAGTGCAATGCAGGTTCATATTATGCTGATAGATGACAGGGTATGATGTGGTTGTAAGTGGTGGCTAATGATAGTCAATGTTGACATGCAGGTTCTGTAAATAACTTTGACCAACGTATGAGGTCCTGTGGTGTCTTTCCCTGTTTATATCTTCAAGGTGACATGCAGCGGCAAAGAAAACCACCATATACTGCAGCCGAAAATGCAGCCATCACAGATGCCATCAACCAGCACCATGGGGTGATGTTTGGTCATGGCCAACACAATCTGCGGGAGTGGACTACCCTGTGGGATGACCTTGTCCACAGAGTTAACAACTTGGGCCGCCATGGATGTACATATGATCAGATCAGACATCAGGCAACTACCTTGATATGTCGTGCCTGGCAAAGGGCTGCTGCCATGACCAGGGACCGTACTGTTACAGGTGGGGGTCCTGCCATACAGACCTCACTTATGACAACAGGCAAGCTCCTTGCTGACCTTCAGGCAGCCCTCACACACCTGCTAAGCCAAGAAACACAAGTCATGGAGGTGGGCGGCACCCAGGCAACAGGCGAGGAGCATCCAGGTAAGGCCCCAGTGCACATCAATTGAACACTGTAGTAGCCAGACTGGATTCTGTAGAGTATCTAAATGCATATATCAGGTCAAACTGCATTTGTGTTGGAATTTTCTAATGCACACAAGTGCACATGTATGGTGAAGGACAGCAAGGTGTGTACTATCAGAGCTTGTGCTGTACATGTCCAGAAAAGTAGCATTCATCTTGTTCCAATGGCACATGTGGGTCTGCTGACAATACCTCTCCCCCACACGTACATAGGTCTCTCTGGTCTGGACATGAGACAGTAGCCTGAAGCCAGTGAGTATGGGATTGTCCTGCTGTTGCTCACCAGTACCCCAGGCATGTTAAGGTCATGCATGTTACCATGCACACAACTGTTACTTTCAGCTGTATTGTGCTATTTGCATGTTCACTTGTGGTGGTGTTAACTGCAGTGCATCACAGTGGTCATCACAGGGGCCTATTTGCAGGAGATGTAACATATCTATAGCATACCTCACAACTTGTTATTGCAAAAAATCTGGAGAAAGACTGACAAAATGGGGAGACAAAGGCCCAAAACTAGGGACATATTTTAAAAATTAGTGTTATACAGTGCATATAAATGGTGTACACACCCCTATTAAAATGCCAGGTATTTGTGATATACAAAACCGAGACCACTATAAAGCATTTCTGAACTCTTCCAACCTTTAATGTGACCTATAACCTGTACAATTCAATTGTAAAACAAACAGATCTACTAGAAGAACAATTATGAGAAATAAAAAATGTACAATAAGCTAGATTTATATGTGTGCACGGGCTGAAGCTAACTGAAGCAGCTTTTGATATAATTACAGCATTATGTCTTCTTGGGTACACACCTGCCATCAATTACAGAGACTCTTTGATTAACAATAAATAATGGCCAGCTGTCCTACTAGGATTTTCCTGACATTTACCAGTTGCCTGCTACAGCAACAGCCATGGTTTCACAGAGCTTACAAAGCATCAAAGGGATGTCATTGTTGAAAGGTATCAGCCCAGAGAAGGGTACAAAAATACTTCCACAGCATTGCATATACCATGGAACACAGTGATGACAGTCATCAAAAGGTGGTGAAAAAATGGGGCATAAGTGACATTGCAAAGAAGTGGACATCTATCCAAATGTGTTGAACGATAAGACCCAGAATGGTCAGGAAGGCTGCCAGGAGACCTACAGCAAAACTAAATGAGTTTCATGAATCTCTGGCAGGTACTGGTTATGTACTACATGTAACAACAATCTCCCATATTCTCCACATGTCTGGCCTATGGGGTAGGGTTGGAAGATGGAAGCCTTTTCTAATACAGGACAATATCCAGGTCTGGCTGAATTCTCAAGAACAATAAAGCAGGTTTCCCAAAGCATGTGGGAAAATGTGTTATGATTTAGTAAGACCAAGGTTGCACTGTTTGACCACAATTCCAAATGGTTTGTTTGGTGCAATAACAACACTGTGCATCACCAAATGAACACCATCCCCACAATGAAGCATGGTGATGGCAGTATCCTGCTTTGGGGTTGCTGTTCATAAGCTGGAAGTGGGCCTTTAGCCAAGGTGGAGGGTATTATGAACAGTTCCAAATACCAGTCCCTTTTTGCCCAAAATCATCAGGTGTCTGCTACTAAGCTATAGATGAAGAGGAATCTCACCATTACACATGACAATGACCCAAGCCATACATCCAAATCAGAAAATGAATGTCTTCAGCAGAAGACTATCAAAATTTTGTAATGGCACAGCCAGAGCTCTCACCTACATCCATTAGGAAATATGTGGGATGCCCTGAAGAGGGCTGTGCACAACAGATGCCCTCTCAATCTGACAGAGTTGGAGGGCTTCTGCAAAGGAGAGTGTGCAAATATTGCTATGTCAAGATGTGCCATGCTGATAGGCACCTTCCCAAGAGGACTGACTACTGTAATTAAATCAAAACGTGCATTAACAAACTATTAATTTAAGGGTGTGCATAGTCATGCAACCAGCCTATTGTATAATTTTCATTTTCTATATGTTACCCCTGACCAATGTGTTTGTTCTTTGATTGGATTGCCAAGGTTATAGGTCATATTAAAGGTGGGAAACATTATGACATGATTTATGTGGTCTCATGTTACATATCAGAAGAACCTGGCATGTTAACAGGAGTGTGTACACCTATTATATCCACTGTAAGCTTAGAAGGTCGTTAGAGTAACCAGTTTTAACATACAATTACTGCAGGTTTTCAAGTGAGAAACTCAAATTATGTCATTAATTAGTGACGCCAATCCTCAGACAGATCATCCCAGTAATGTCTCAGACAAACTCAGGATTTCTGAGGGACAGACCAAAAATATGAGCCACACATCTGGACATTCAGTGAAATTCTGTACAGTTGAGAGGTATGTGCTGCAGGAGCTGCCACTGTGCTATACAGATGAACAGCAATAACATGTACATGCTGCAGTGTGTGCTCTAGGTGAAGGCCCATTACCTACTAAAACTATTCAAGTATCCCAGAGGTGTATATTATTGGTAATATTAAGTGGAAAGGGCTGCACTGCATGATGTTGACGGTCTGTCCAGAGTGTATATGTTGTGGTCTGACTGTGTCATGAATGTCACTAGTTGGCTATTGTGAGGTCTGTGTAATGCCTTTGTGCCATCTCACCTGTATGTGTCTCTGTGTGTGTCCAGTGTGTCCATGTGTGTCTGTGTGTGTGTGTGGTGTGTATGTGTGTGTGTGTGTGTGTGTGTGTGTGTGTGTGTGTGTGTGTGTGTGTGTGTGTGTGTGCGCGTGTGTGTGTACCAGCAAACTTTATAGTGCAGGTATTAATTTACAATATGTTGTCTTCCCCTCACAGGTGGACATGGTGGGTGTGGTCCTTCCCATTCAGAATCTGATGTCAGTGTCTCTGCAGACTCTGACAATGATGGTGGTCATAGTGGGGCACAGTTGGGGCTGTCAGGGGCTGAATCTGTGCCATCAGTTGGCATCCCTCAGTCATCTACAATGTCCCCACACACAGTCACAATGCCCACGCATACCAGGTCCACAGGAGCCACAGACACTGGACAGTTGGCGAGTGGTGGTGTGGAACAGGCTAGGGTGGTGACTATGGCAAGTGTGAGTGTAACCACTAGCTATAGCCCGAGTGCAGGTGAGTTCCCACACAGGCGGATAGACAGGGGGTGCTCAAAGGAGGACTACTGCCTGTCAAGCCGCTGTGACAAGTTTCACAGCAGGTGTCACCAGATGCATGTTTTGGGCTGTCATGGATGCACAGGCACATAGTGAACAATACCAGACAAATACTCAGGATCTTGGATGCACCTCTTCCTGGCTTTCATGGCAACATACATGACCTTGTTGAGGCCACACGCCGAAATACTGAGGTCATGAATAGACGGTGGGGTGAGTCGGCAATCCTCAACCATGGCATGTGTGTGCTAGAGCATGTGGTGGGAGATGGGCATCGGCCACATGGACGTAGGTCAGCACCAACATCATCTGAGAGTCTACGGGGTCATGCACCTTCCCTCTCTTATAGTGGCAGCACCATCAGCACAATAGAAGGGGGATGCTGTCCACACCATAATAGAGCAGGCCATAGGCATGCGGTCCTGGCTGATCCCATCAGGGACATGGATCCAGCAGACAGCAGTCACCATCGCAAAGCAGTACTGCATCGTGTCTGTGGCTTGAGATGGTGAACTGTACACCCTGCCATTTACCGTCCACAGCTGTCCAACATACTCCTGTTTAGGGCAACCACAAGGTGTGGCTGTGTGCATACATACACACACATCACCATCACAGCCAGATCACCTCCAGACACACACACACACACACACACACACACACACACACACACACCAACTCTGCTCAGTCCATTCATAGAACACCCCTCCAAACACACACACATGATGCCACCCATATGGTCCAGCCTAGGCCTCTGGCAAACCTACACAACACCCTGTGCATATGATGATACCTGTGCCACATCCCTGTCATCCATACCACAGATGCAGGGACATGCTAATATGGTTCTGATGCACAGGGTGATTTAAGTACAGTTTAGCTATGTAATGCATGTATGGTGCTGTCAGCTGGCATTTGTAATGGGTACACATCAGAGTGTATGTACCTTTTCAGCCATGATACATTATTGGTGTTAGTAACGCTGACTGAATGTAGTTTCACATGCTGTATTCTGTTTGTGTTCTGGGTGTTGGTGTGTTAGCAGGAGGTGGCCCTGCAGAAATTGGCAAAAAAGGTGTATGGCAGAGTGGTAACACATCAATAATGTCAGAGCTGAGGTCAGCTGTATATGTACACATTTACCAGGTCTGTGTAGCAGTTATTGCATGTGCCACAGAGCTTATAGGGCTGAGGGATTTATACAGGTAAGACTATGGTGGTTGACATCAGCAGCCCTTGTGAAGTGGACAGTGGTAAGTGCAGTGGGTGGAACTCACCTCAGATTGGTAAAACCCACACCCCCAGAGGATATTGTGTTGACCAAACACACAGAGAATACTGTTTTCACACACACACACACACACACACACACACACACACACACACACACACACACACACACACACACACACACAGACACACACACGCACATGCACAGGATCATAGTTGCCAGTGTTGGTTTTGGAACCCCTACCCATCTAGTTAGTGATACTACAGTGCCCAACGTACCTGTAAAGTGAATAACATCACATGCCCAGTCTACACACTCACAAACACTGCTATATACACCAATGTGCACACAATTGTCAGTACTGAAATTAGCAGCCCTGCCTATCATGTTATTCATTCAGTACCGTTACATAACTTTCACATGTGACACAGGGCTTATATGGCTGAAGAGTGACCACAAATACCTCTACGGTGGATGTGAACAGCGGCCTTTGTAAAGTGGATCTTGGGATGTGTACTGGGAGTACCATGGACTAAAATTGTAAACCACAGCCAACCAATGGATATAGTTCTCAACTCACACACACAGGATAATGTTCTTACACACACACACACACACACACACACACACACACACACACACACACACACACACACACACACACACACACACACACACACATTGCCAGAACTGAGATTAGAGCCCATATCTATCTATCTATCTATCTATCTATCTATCTATCTATCTATCTAGTTACTGCTAATATAGTGTTATGCATTTATCGTACAAAGCTTATAGGGTGAAGAGAGTCCCAAGATTATTCCAAGGTGAACAACATCACCAGGCCTTGTAAAGTATGGCAATGGGTGATTTACTAGGTGAGAATGGACCCAATATACTTGACCTACAATTATATACACACACACACACACACACACACACACACACACACACACACACACACACACACACACACACACACACACACACACACACACACACACACACACACACACACACACACACACACACACACACACACACAAATATACTCATACACACATTTGCCAGGACTGAGATTAGCAGCCATGCCTATCTTGTTAGTCAGTCCATACTTTTACATAGTTTCGGCACCGGGATTATTGGGCTGAAGGGTGGCAATAGATACTTGTATGGTTGATGAAGACAGCAGGCCTTGTAAAGGGACCTTGGGCGTGTACTGGGAGTACAATGGCCTAAAAATGTAAAACCCACCTCCAATGGATATAGTTCTCACTCAGACACATACACAGGATACAGTTCTTGAACACACACACACACACACATACACACACACACACACACACACACACACACACACACACACACACACACACACACACACACAGAGTTGCCATGACTGAGATTAAAACCCCTACCTATCTAGTTATTGTTAATACAGTGTTATGCATTTATCATACACGCCACGGAGCTTATAGTGTAAAGAGAGTCCCACAGTTCTTCTAAGGGGAACAACATTACGAGCCCTTATAAAGAATGGCAATGGGCAATGTACTCTGAGAATGATGTCTCACAATGGTGTATCCTACAAATATACACACTTACAAACACTTATACACACACACATTTGCTAGGACTCAGATTAGAGCCCCTTCCTATATAGTCATTATTACTAGAGTGTTGTGCAGTTACCGCATGCACCATGAAGCTTATAGGGTGAAGAGTGTCCCAATTTACCTATATAGTGAATAACATGACCAGCCCTTGTAATGTATGGCAATGGTAGGTTTACTGGGTGAGAAGGTCCTCAAACTACTTTCACCCACATGTTTATACACTCACAAACACTTTTATACACACTAATGCACACACACACACACACACACACACACACACACACACACACACACACACACACACACACACACACACACACACACATTTGCCAGTACTGAGATCCATAGGTTCATAGCTTCATAGGTGTGTACTAGGTGAATGGCCATGGAGCCTTTACAAGCATGGGGATACCCTGGCATCATGCCACCTGATGATAGTCCCCAGTGTGTCTAATGATTATAGCCACTGGAGTGATCCCAGGGTGGGATTTCTTTTCCCCATCCACTTATCCAGATTTCCCTTAAAAAGGGCCAGTGAGGTGCTCTGCTTGACATGTTTGTGAAGTCTATTCCATACCATAGGTAGTCTCTGGGTTGTGAATCTGTCCCTCCAGCATGTTCTGTTGATTGTGGAAATAGGGTTGAAATCTCTGGGGCATGTGGTGTGGACAAATTGGTTTCTTCAGATGCAGCATTCCTAACGGAGCTGGGTCAGACATGGCTGTGTAAGTCAGGCAGAGATCGCCTTTAAGTACCCATATGAGACAGAGAATAGTTGGAGTTATTGGAGTCCTTCCATATAGGGCAAGTGTTTAACGCCTATAATCCTCTTTGTGAGGTACTATTGCACCCTCACCAGTTGTTTCAGGTGTCCAGTGGGGTACATGCCAAATGGGCCATTGTTCTCATTGATTGGCCTAACGAGGGGAGAATACAAGGAGACAATGACCTCTTACTTCCTAGATGCAACACCCTTAGTCAGGAGATGTGACACATAGAAGGACTTTCTGAACACAGTGGCACTGTGGTGGTCAGCAGAGAGCTCACTGTCAACCTGTGTTTCCAGTTCTCTTAAAAAAAGTCAGTGTTCAGTGGGCTACCATCAGTGCAGTAATTCATGGGAACCATGTTGTTCCCAATGGTGATGGCAACACATTTTCTGGCATTGAGCTAAAGTCCAGGGTTCTGACACCAGTCATAGGTCTCAGTGAGGCCTTTGTGCAGGATGTCAACATTGCATGAGGAGGTAATAATAGCACCCACCTTGCAGTCATCTGTGAACATTGTCAGTCAGAGTCCCTTTGTGTTGTACTGGACTTCAGAGGTGTAGATCCCGAATATGAGGGAACCCAGGACCAAACCCTGTGGGACTCCACTCATGACTGGTCAGCAGTCTGAAATGGAGTCCACTGCTGTCACACTGTGGGTTCCATCTGTGACCCAGTTTGCAAGCCACCTAGTGATATAGGGGTTAATGCCTAGTGTATTTGTCTATGATTCCTGAGTGGGGAATGGTATCCAAGGATTAGAAAGGTCACATATCTTGTTATTTATTCCACACTGTTACGTAATTATTGCACATGACACAGAGCTTATAGGGCTGCAGAGTGTCTGGAGCTACCTCTACAGTAGATGACAATAGTGGGCTTTGTAAAGTGGACATTGGGATGTGTACTGTGTGGGCAACAGCAAAAGATTGCAAAACCCACCCCCCAATGGATATGGTACACACACACACACACACACACACACACACACACACACACACACACACACACACACACACACACACACACACACACACATTTGCCAGGACTGAGATTAGAACCCCTACCTATCTAGTTACTGCTACTACAGTGGTATGCATTTATCACAAGTGCCATGGAGCTTATAGTGCGAAGGTTGTCCCAAGGTACTTTTAAGTTGAGGAACATTACTGGCCCTTGTAAGGTATGGCAATGGGTGATGTACTCAGTGAGAGAGGCCACAAAATACTTCAACCTACACATATGCATACTAACACACATTTGCCAGAACTGAGATTAAAACCACTGCTTAACTAGTTAGTTGTACTACACTGCAGCTGAGGGCCACCTAAAGGTACTTCTAAGGTGACTGACAGCAGCAGGACTGCTAAAGTAGGGCAATGGGAAGTATACTGGGTGTGAATGGGCTCAAAATATTTAACCTACAAACATACACACTTTTACATTTGCCAGGACTGAAATTAGAATCCTTACCTCAATAGTTATTTATACTATACTGTTATGCAGTTATCGCACACACCACAGAGCTTATAGGGGTGAGGGCTGCCCAAAGGTACTTCTACAGTGACTGACATCATCAAGACTGCTAAAGTAGGGCAATGGAAAGTGAACTTGGTGTGAGTGGGCTTAAAATCTTTAACCTACAAACACACACACTTTTACAAGCATTGAGATTAGAACCCCTATCGAACTAGTTATTTGTACTATAGTGTTACACAGTTATCAAACACACCACAGAGATTATATGGCTGAGGGCTACCCAAAGGTACTTCTAAGGTGACTGACATCAGCAGGACTGCTAAAGTAGGGCAATGGGAAGTGTACTGAATGTGAATGTGCTCAAAATCTTTAACCTACAAACACACACACTTTTACATTTGTCAGGACTCAGATTAGAACCCCTACCTAACTAGTTATTTGTATTATAGTGTTGCACAATTATTGCATGCGCCACAGAGCTTATAGAACTGAGAGCTCCCCAAAGGTACTTCTAAAGTCACTGACATCAGTGGAACTGATAAAGTCGGACAATGGGAAGTGTACTGAGTGTGAATGGGTTCAAAACCTTTAACTCATAGACACACACACACACACTTTTACATTTGCCGGGAGTGAGATTACAGCCCTTACTTAAATAGCTATTTGCACTATAGTGTTATGCAGTAATCGCAAACACAGAGCTTAAAGGGCAGAGCCCACTCTAACAGTACTTCTACAGTGAATGACGTCAGCAGATCTTGTGAATTAGGGCAATGGGAGCTGTACTGAGTGGGAATGGACTAAAACATTTACTCTTACACACACACACACACATACACACACACACACACACACACACACACACACACACACACACACACACACACACACACACACACAAACACACACACACTACCCCACACACAACCAATGTTGCATATGCCAGAACTGTAATTAGAATTCCTACCCATCTAGTTATTTGTATAATAGTATTACACAGTTATCATACACACTATAGAATTTATAGGACTGAAGCTAGTACAAAGGTACTTCTAAGGTGAATGACACTGGCAGATGTTGTAAAGCAGGGCAATGGGAAGTGTACTGGGTGAGTAAGGCATCATAATACTTAGATCTACAGACAGATACACACACACACACACACACACACACACACACACACACACACACACACACACACACACACTCACACACAAAAGTAGGTGATGTGATATTCCAACACCTCCCTCAGTACCATCAGACAATGATTCTCTTCATGCTGGAACATGCCAGTGTTTACAACTGGTATGCAACTGTCTGCAGCAGGACACCACTCTATGCCATTCAGGGTATCCCTAAGTATGACTCACTGTCTGTGTGTGTCTCCCTGTGTATCTCACTCTACCACTGTCTGTCCCTCTCTTCCCCATGTCTATGTGTGGGTATGCTTCACATATTGTAATATGTTGCCCATAGATATATATATATATATATATACATATATATATATATATATATACATATATATGTGTGCGTGTGTGTGTGTGTGTGTGTGTGTGTGTGTGTGTGTGTGTGTGTGTGTGTGTGTGTGTGTGGAGACAGATTTACATAGCTGTGTATATGCAAAGACATTTGCACAATACAGAGCTATATAGTCCGATGTGATTTCAGACATGGGCTTCACTTCTCTAAGTGTAGGTGCATGCTCAGTATGACCTTCTATAGTAAGCGTGGGTATCCATTCCAGGAATAGTTGTACTCCAGTCTGGGGTGTTGTGTGCTACAGCCATACCTTGCAACCTGTTTGTGTGAGATGTCTGGAGATAGGCTGCCAATATGGTGAAACAATGGGCCAAACATAGGGGGGTACTGTAACTATTGCCCTTATCAATGTATAAGTTGATTGAGTGACAGGGTTTGTTTTAGCAGACATTTTCTGACATATGTAATGTTTGACACTGTACTGTATTGTGTCATTACCTACTGACAGATATAATCGGATCATCACAGTTATTTACAGAGAAATACAAGATAGATGATATACAGACCTATATTCTGAGGTAAAGGCTAGACATTCTTGCTCAATCTGGCCAGTTGGGAAGTTCGCTACAGCTGATTGACTATTGAAGCTGTGTAAAGGTCCAGCACCTTGGTGATATGATGGCTAGGGATCTCCTGGTTGTGAGATTTTCTTCTTACCTATCAGATCATATCCTGGTGTGGCCATACATGTCAACTGTACAGATTCTCACAGATTATCCAGATGCATGCCTCATATATCTGGTCAATTTCCCTTAACATTGTGGTTTTCTAGCACATTTGTTGCAAATCACTCAGAGTTGTAGTCAGGGAATACTGACAGAACATTAGAGTTTCAGACTTAGCACCCTTCATGACATCCATGCTACTACAAACCCCCTCTGTTATTCTATCAACTGTCTAACATTATGAGAGCAGTATTTCAAATGTGTCCCTATAGTTGGGCCTTTATCCCACCATTATGTATGGCTTTGTCCAGATTTCTTCCTCTACGAGGTTGAGAGGTATGCTACTAGCATTTAGCAGCATGGCCTTACATTTAAATTTTGTTGACTGTGTTATGTTGGTGGTAGTATGGACCCCATGACATTCCCTAAAAGGGTACTATGAGTGAGGCATGGGCCTTTGCCAGAGGCCTGTAGGCCATGTGAGACTGCTGCAGGCCATCTGTAGTGAGCCAGTGCATTCTGTCACTCATATGTTCCCAGGCTGCCAGGCAGTGGACCCCCTGGGGTGACAATGGTAAGTGACAGAATGCCCTGCTGTGCTACTAAGCACAATACCTCTCTACATATGTGAGCCAGACATCTGAACAAAGCCATGAGTAATTGGGTGACAAAGGCCTAAATATACATACCATTTTAACTATTGGCCTTACAAACCTGGAAGGGTGATACAATAGCAGATTTTGCATTAACGTGCATTTTTCTATAAGGTATGAAGTCTGAGACACTACAATCCATCAATATTTTCTGACTTTAGACTTTCGTGGTTTGCCAGTGATTTGCCAGACAACCACTATTTCAAAATAAAGACACCACAGATATGATGCAAACCTCTGTACATTCTGAAAAAAGGTCTGTACAGTTGTGAGGTATGGTAGGCACTATGTAAGTTACTCCAACTTGTGTACTGTTCATATGTGTGGTCCTCTCCATATGACCTATCCAGCTTCATGACAGTAATGGATATTGACATCTGGACAGTGTGTACAACTCCCACCATATGTGTAGCTGACATGCAGTATAGTTGGCACTGCATTTGGTGGAACATGGCCCTGTCTATCACAGTACTGTAGGACACAACAGCCATGAGAAGTTACTGACCACATCCTGACAAGTATTCCCCGCACATATCTATAGCTCATTGACCCATGCATATCGTGGACATGCAAAAAGTTATCATGTTGATTGGGACAGCCTTGTTAATGTGTGCACTGCTGCTATTACCCTACAGACTTACGTTACTGCATTTCTATGTGAATATGGGTGGGGGGGCACAACTGTCAACAGTACACATTTGCATGGACTGTGCTGATATTGGCTTTACATTTTGCTTCCATTTAGCATAGTATTGTGCCCTGTCTTGGAGATTAGAGGCATATCACTAGAGACCACAGGTTAGATTGTAATGCAATACAATTGAGTTTCAGACTCCTTACCCTTCAGAGAGTCTTACTGCAACTGCAAGGCCTGCTGTGATATCACTGTGTAAGTCTGTGGGGGGGGGGGGGTATTCCATTATTGTCATTATTTTTGTGCCTTTGCCAGACATTCCTTTATGGTTTTCTATGGCTGACTTGCTGTGTGAGTCTGGCAGTGAGTATGGGATCCCCACAGTGACATCCATGTATGTGACCTATGACCCCCCTTAGTTGACCCCCACATATACTGCAGTGGGATTTGTCACCTTAAATGATACTGCATAGTGTGGGGAAGCCAATATTGTGTAGACATTCCCTGGTGTCCCATAAAGCTGTCGCTGTCTGCTGCCCTCCCAGTAGGCCTCCGCATTCCCTTGCATACATGCAGCATTTCCATAGATATGCTACCAAAACATAATAATCCATTTGTTTATTGTTAAGAAGACTGACTTACCTTGTGCCTGTGGCAGCTGTGAGGATGGTGCTTGAGGGCTGCCTATATTGGATGCACACAGTACATTGCCTATACATGGTAAGTTACAGGTATGTAATGTGTGTGTCATCCATTTTACTGTGTGTGCGAGTCAGAGAGAGGTGTCAGTTTTTGGGGGCCTACAGTGTCAGTGTATGTGCTATGTGTTGCCTCTTTGCCAAGGCCTGTGCATACTGGGCACACCTCTGTCTGCCTATGGGAGTGGGCTCATGGACTTCCTTTTCTGAGTCTTTCTGTGCCTGTGAGGACCTTGGCAATGGTGGGGGGCTGTGTGGCCCTTCCCCATGCTGTTCCTGCTGCAGCTGCTTCCACAGGATCATATTGTGCAGCATGGCACATACTATGAACATGTGTGCACATGTGGCTGGACAGTATTCCAAGGCTAGACCAGATATGTCAAGGCAGTGGAACCATGACTTGAGCATCCCAAACACATGGTCTATTATGATCCTGGTTTGTGTGTGTGCCTCATTATGGCATTCTTGTGTGGGTGTGTGTGCATTTCTGATGTGTGTCATCATCCACGGCTCCAGTGCATAGCCAGCATCCCCCACCAGATGGCCATATTGGATGCCCCCACTGGCAAATGCCTGGTACAGGTGTGATGAATGCCAGATGTAGGAGTCGTGATAGCTTCCAGGGCTGCTAGCACACACATTCATGATAAATCCCCTGGGCATTGCACATAACCCGACATTTGATGGAGGGGAAGCCCTTGTGGTTTATGTAGACCCTACCCTGTTCCCTGGGTGGTGCTTTGATGTAGATGTGTGTGCAGTCTATCACACCCAGTATCTCTGGGTATTCTGCTACATGATGGAAGAGACGCATATTGCTGGTCCTCTCCTCACTGGCATTGAGGAAGTAATTCTGCTCACCTGCATGTGGTAGGATGGCATCTAAGAACTAGTGGAATATCCTGGATGCAGATGCCTGTGAGACCCCCATGATGTCCTCAGTAGGTCTTTGGAAAGTATCTGTAGCTAGTATTCTTAAGGCTGCACATACCTTCATATCCACTGAGAAGGGATCCCCTCTGTTGGCTCTGGGTCTGAGTTGAGGCCAGCACAGCTCAATGATTTGCTGCAGTATGTCTCTGTCCACTCTGTAGCACTCTAATATCTCCAGATCATGTAGCCCCTGGTAAGTTACTCTGGGTCTGAATACTATTCTCCTCCTCCTTGTTCTGTGGCGGTTGTCAGCATTATCCATCTCACCGCCCTCAGCCTCTAGCACATACTGATGGATCATAGCAATGGCAGCCCCTAACATGTTTTTAGTTAAAATTCCCCCGCATGTGTACACCAATGGTGCAGAGTTTGTGGGAAAAAAGCAGACTGTAAGGTGTTTGTGTAGTTTATACTGTTGTGCTGCAGATGCTGCCTCTATGATTGGCTGACTATGATGCATTCCACCTGCCAGCTTATTTGTACTTGATTGCTTGTATTCTGCTAATTCCCTTTTCTTTTCTTTTCTTCCCTTCCTATTTCCACCCCTTTTAGGCCCTGAGGTGCTCCACACAAACCTGGTTCTCAAATGTAAACAGTCCTGCTATTTCCATTTTTTTTTTTTTTGTTTGTTTTTTTGTTTTTTTTTGGGGGGGGTATAGACCCGGTGCATGCCACACAAATCCTTTTTGCTAATGTAAACACTGAGAAATGGTCCTCCCTGGATGTGAACACACTCTTCATTTCATGGAATAAGTCAATACAAGCCACAGACACACAACCTTGCTTAGCTGTGCTTAGCTAAACTTCTCTGGGAGCCGTGGAGCTCCAATGTGCTTACACCAAGCATGACACACACCATTTTATGTCTGCTGCTCCTCCTGCTTACACCACTTCCTTATAGCACATGCATGGTTAGGTGCAGTTTGGCACTTAGATTCTTTTTGTGATTCAGTAAATTTCCCTCATTAGCATACCGCACTGCCTTAATACCTAGTTACTGCACTACCCCAGAACCTTTCCCCTTATCAACCACTATTCCCTGGTATTGTTTTAATTCTGCATGTCATAGACTATAATGGAAAAATGCATGTTTCCTTTAAAATTGTGTTTTCACATCTTTTTTTTTTTTTATTTTTGGCATGATCCAGTTTGCGTGACGCTGCCCTATGCTTAAACGGCAGAGATCGGCCAAAAAAAATTAACTTTTATTTTTATGAAATTTAAACACTTTTCCATGCCAATGGCCATATATCTGGCCATTGGCATGCTTAAAGATTATAATACATGCTTTTGTTTGAGCTGTCATGCCTCCGTTTTGATTTTTACAGAAATGTATTCAGCTAGTAGCTGAATACATTTCTGCAAATAACACTATTCTTGCACAGATGCCTGCCTGCTTCCTGAATTGCTATTTTACCTCATTTGTATGTTTTTCACCACCAGATGAGGTAATTAGCATTATTCAGTTGTGTCTGTGCAGGAATAGCACTGCCAAGCCTGTGCACGTTCCCGGGCTTGTTTACTGGATCGCACGGCAGCCATATTTTGTGCAGTAGTACTTACACTATTCTTGCACTCTGTGTAAGCATTACTGAATCCCAGGGTCAGTGTTGTATTTGTTAGGCATTTACTAACAAACTACTAAGCGAAACTGTAACTGTTTTAAATAATGTGATGTTTTGATTTTTGCATTATCATATTCATTATTTTTTTATGGTGCATACATGCTGTTCACATTATTTTAGGCACATGGCAGAGCATGCTTTTCTTACACTTTATTGAAAGAGGTATATATATTTTTAAGTTTATTTTCTTTATTTACATTAACTCCTACACAAGGCAACAGCAGTAGACCATCATTTGATGTTATGCCACGTTAATGGACAGACTTTGTTTTGTTCGCTTGCTTTTACTATTTTTCACTTGTTTATGCATTTATTAGAATGTACCTTTAAAGAGGCCTTTATATAAAGATGTGATGTATGCAGCCCTTTTAGATTCTGATGAAGTGCCTCTTAGGAAAGAAAGCACTAAATACTGAACATCCTGAGTAAAGCATCAGGCTTTCACTGCTTCTTTTCTTTTTTTTTATATACTTGGTGGATTTATTTGCAGTCATTTTGGTGTCCTTCAGTGGTTGACAACATGTTATATTTGATTTCTAGGTAGTAGTTTAAAAGATCACTTAACACCTATTGTCTTTGGGGACATTATATATAGCAAAGCTATTATTAGTAATGCTTACAACTCAGACATCATTTAAATAAAGCCCCTGTTAAGTTTTATATCTCACAAACCATTCTTCATTAGCAGTCAGTTATCTTATAGAAAAATACTGAGTATTATAACCTCAGGTTAAATATTAAAACTCTTCATAGTCATGCTTTGCCTATCTGCAGCAGCATAGCCCCTGGAAATTATCTAAGGGGCTGTATTAATTTATGCAGTAATTATGAGGCCCTAAGCCTTTTGAATTGAGCGGCAACTCTAATAGTTGATTATTAATCCACTTTCTTATCTGTTATTACAAGTTGATTGAAATATCCTTTTCCAGCATAAATCTATATGCAGAAATGAAGTTTGATATTCCTAACTCCATAAAAGTTTATATTTCATTGAGAGTACCTTACAATCATTAAGATATACGAATATGTAAAAACTTCCCCTTTCTAACTCTGAAAGGGCCCTAATAATCAGAAAACATAAATATGTGCCACAATGAGCCTTTGCACACAAACCTTGAACCATCATGTTCAATCATATTTTTTGATAACTAATTACTATCATTTATGATTTCATATATGTAGTTACGCAACAAATGGAGATAAGAATTTAAAGTACTTAATTGCCCAAATCAGTTAACTAATATGAATTTTGCATGACTGGGACACATCTACTTATGTATTTATTTCATTTTGGTTTATCTGCATGAGTGTGTGTGTGTGTGTGTGTGTGTGTGTGTGTGTGTGTGTGTGTGTGTGTGTGTGTGTGTGTGTGTGTGTGTATGTAGAGTTCCTGGATATAATTTCTCTTAATAATAAGCAAAGTAAATAAATATATACATATATATATATATATATATATATATATATATATATATATATATATATATATATATAGATATATATATCTATATCTATATGGGTTCCTTTCAGAAGCTCGGAATACTGAAATGTCAAATTTCAGTATTTCGAGCCCAAGAAGCCGACTCCACATAATAGCGAAAGTTTAGAAGCGCAAAATTCAAAACCTCAAATACCGGAAGTTTTGAATTTCATGCTTCTAAAGTTCCGCTATGGTCATGTATTCAGGTAAGTGTGTGTGTTAATGGGTTTGGGTAGGGGCTGTGGTGTGTTTCAGTGTGTTTTGTTGCTGTGATGTGTGTGTGTGAAGAGAAAGTAGCTTGTGTGGTGGTGTTTTGTGTGTGTTTGTATGTAGTGCATCCTCGGAGTGAAAATATTTAAGTGGGGGTGGTGTGGGGGGTGCATCCCCCCACATGGGGGTGCAGGGGGTCTTGCCCCCCTGCTTTCATGTAGTACAGTGATTGTGTGTTTGTGTGGTGGATGGTGTGTTTGTGTGTGTAGTAAAACTGCAAAATTCAAAACTTCTGGTATTTGAGGTTTTGAATTTTGCGTTTTTTACTTTTCGTTGTTTTGTGAATTCGACTTCTTGGGCTCGAGATACTGAAATTCAAGATTTCAGTATTTCGAGCTTCTGATGTGAATCCATATATATATATATATATATATATATATATATATATATATATATATCTGTATATATTTATTTACTTTTCTTATTATTAAGAGAAATTATGTCCAGGAACTCTTCTAATACAATTTTGATAATAGAACAGAAATAAACCAGTCACATAAATAAAAGCATTGCACATGTCTATAACAGTTATATTGAAAATGCTTTGGAATGAATAATTTTGACTACTGAAGATAATTAATAACCCAGGGAATAGTCTATCAGCCAGAAACAACCCTAGCTGAATTCAGGGATCCTGTCCTGCAAGCACATTATTCTTTGTCAAGAGAACTATTTTCCTCTTAAACTGCAAAACAGGAAATGAGAAAGGCATTAAAATGTATAATGCATGCATCATTATCTGTGACAGACAATACTTCATACAAACTAGACAAGCTATATAACCTGTCTTTATATGCCATGATCCCCCACATTTATGAATGAATATACTGCCAAAGACTTTATGTCCGAGTACCCTGTATCTTTAATCTTATGAATATGTTCTACATTAATTTAGATGCAAATTATAGAGTCAACAAACTTACTCCTGAGAAGTCTTAAGATTATTGTTGTTATTTATATTATTTGAAATACAGGTGATGCATCACTGTATTAACATACTGTACCCTTCATACAGAACCAGCTACATAATTCAACTTGTATATTTTGGCTATTATTCCAACAGAAGGTATCAGCAGTCAAGCTTTAAAATGTGCTCTACGCTGGCTTCTCACTTAAGGACCTTGTTAAGATACATAAAACTATCATTCCCTTAATGAAAAATCCAGGGATGTTATTCCCTTAGCTATAAATAAACACAAACTATTCAGTTTTCCAAATTAAGACATACTTATGTAAAAATATGTGTAGTGATGTGGGATTTTTACAGTTCATTTCAGTTGAGTTCACATTTTAGTGATATGATTTATAGTATCAGCTTTTTTGACAGTGCCTTAATGGTTGAATAGAGAATCATATATATATATATA
Source organism: Protopterus annectens (assembly GCF_019279795.1). Taxonomy (NCBI): domain Eukaryota; kingdom Metazoa; phylum Chordata; order Ceratodontiformes; family Protopteridae; genus Protopterus; species Protopterus annectens. The sequence continues at coordinate 740,205,824 of NC_056726.1, forward strand.
TATATATATATATATATATATATATATTTTTTTTTTAATGGGATCTGCGATCCATCCCTATGGAAGGTAACAATAAACAGTTAAAACTCTCTGATTCACTCTTGTATTATTTTGTAGAATAATACTGTTCTTAGCAATTTAGCAGTTCAGTCAAGTGGCTGGTTATATATTGTTATTGCAGGGAGATCGTCTAATCCCCTTAAATCTCAAGAAACCAAACAGACAAAGAAACTGTGCAGCAAACTTTTCCACATAGGAAATGAAGAAGAAAGAATGTAGCAACCTATATTTATTAAACTCCATCCATGCTCACTATCACAGATAGACAGGCCAGGCCACACATGATGAGCTATCACTGTTCTGATCTTAAGGTAATCCATGCATTCACACTGCACAAAATAAATTCTCTGAAACAGGTCAAATGCAAGAAAGCACACGTCCAGTTGACTTCCCTAAAATGTTTGTAAATTCATTCCAAGAGCATATCTGCAGATTTCTATAATTATTATTTTTTTTCCTAAACTGTGACCAAAGTCTGAGAAATCCATTTGGACAAGACTGGCTACCTGAATGAGCAATATAATGACAGAAAAGATGATTTTCCAAAAGACTCATGACCTCAGTATTATTTATGTTGGGGTGGGGATGTGAGAATCACATCATATATGAAATTTGTGGAGGGTGAAGACCGAAACAAAAACCAAAAACTCTACTGAAATTCCACATCATTTTATCTTGATCTAATCAAGTGGGCTTTGCAGACTCTCATAGTCAATTAAAGTACACATGTGTAATGATACCCTGCCCTCCAATTCATTACAGGTCTTGTGTTGATATGCAGCCAGAATGTTATTTTTTTCTTAAGCTGGACAAACACTTTGCATTACTGAGGTCTAACACACCATTCACCCTTCATAATAAGGACTACAGTATACTTAGACAAATGACAGCAATAGTAACTGATCTACTTTCATCTGTGTAATTAGTTGGTTTTATAACACACAGCTGTTTATAAGATGTCAGTTATAAAGAATCCAACAACAAGCACCTCTACCTCCAATGATTTACCACAAAGACTCAGTTCAGGAGTAAAATTTAAAATTAAAACTTTAATTAAAAACAAAACAAAATGCAAACAAGTATAATAGTACAAAAGCACTAAACTGCTCTGGTCTGAGTAGTTGATAGAGTGCCTTTTTTACAAAGTCTACCCGCTCTCCAAAGTTTGTGTGAGGTTTTGTCAGGGTCTTTGGTGTGTGTGTGTGTGTGTGTGTGTGTGTGTGTGTGTGTGTGTGTCTATGTATCTGGTCTGTTTGCTTGCAGTAGACTTAGCATCTCATCCAACCAGCACTGTTTCCATACCTTATTCCTGTTGTTTCACAAGAAAGGGTCAGACTTCTTCATCGCACTAAACAGATGGTGAGCAATCAAAAACAAATTAGTGAGCATTAAGCATGCTGGAGCAGTGGTAACATCTCTGTCTCACAGCTTCATGGCCCAACTTTCACGTCTTACTTTCATTTTTGTCTGTGTGAAGCTTTCTTTGAGTATCTTGATTTCCTCCCCTACCAAAAATAAGCACGTTAACTCACTTCCCTACTTTGTCTGTAAATATATATGCACTGCAATTACCTTGATCTTCCATCCAGGCCATGATTTTAAAAGGGTAGCCATTATTATAAAATGAATTAATTATCACCAGTGCTCGACAAAATGATCAGAAAATGACTAGTACACTTAAGTGGTTGTAAAATAAATACATTAAATTAAAAATAAATTAATGCTCTGAAACTGCTACTACAGGTCTTATGGATTTTTTAATATACAGTGTTTCAGCTCAGGAAACTTTCGGAATAAGTAGAACAAAATAATGACAATTTCCCCCTTACTATTTCTCCTAGCAATAGAACCACTTGCACATCTAATTAATGTATGCACATCCATGTTCAGTCATCAAAACATCAATGCACATTACAGAGTGACATTATTTGTGGATGTTCTCTGATTCTTTCTCTCAAAAGTCCTTATATTTTCTGTCAGCAAATAGTAGAATAAAATTCAACTGATATCTCTATTGCAACCATGGTATTCCATAAAAAAAATTGCATACATTCTTGGTACTGTCAATTATTTAAATATTTTCTTCAATGCAGAACTGACATTCTCCATTGCACTTGACAGCAGATATTTTGACATTTGGGAAGGTTGGGAGGGTGGCCTAATGGTTAAGGTGTTTGCCTTGCAAACACAAGGTGTAGGGTTTCAGTCTCACAAGTAACAATTGGCTAGGCTTAAAATGGCTTGTAAGGGCAGTTAGCTTAGTACTAATCTATGAACCTATGAATGCATCTCACTTTCAATAATATAATGCCAAAGAAGCAAACTATCACTTACTCCTGTGGGAACTGCAAGCCTTGCCATTAAAGTGGAACACCATTTGCATGCAACAGAATAATAAATATTTGTATTAATTATGCCCTATCAACCTAATATTTTTTTTCTGTCGTGCAAACACAGGAGGTATTCACAAACAAGTGGTTCCCGGCAGTAAGCAAAATAGGGCAGTGAGCAGTTATGCAAAGGAGGAGGAGGAATTCAGTGACACGTAGTGTGATGACACTAGTGGGAAAATAGTACTGTATTTGTTTGATATAAATTACCACATAATGGTTTAAAAATGAGTGTCAATATACCACTGAGAACCATCATTAATACCAATGATCAAACAAAACATGGTGGCATGATTAAGATACATATAAAGGTTGCATGATGAGCCATGATGATCTGTTTATATAATCTCCATAATTTTTCACTAAGCATGTGTATTGCTAACACTAAGAAGCATATAGTTTGCATCTGCTTTAGCTGGTCAACATATGTTATTGGCTGCATTTGAAGATATTGTCTACTGTGTTGCATGCCATTGCACTCCACATCATCAGAGTCCACCAGTGGCTGACATTTAATTAATTCCATGAATAAGATATAGTCAGCTCCTACTGTTTGGACAGAGACATCACACATAAACTAATAGACATGTGCCATCCTCACATGGAATCAAGGGAAGATGCATGGACTGCCTATCCAAGTGGCCATTAAGGCTTATGCAACACTAACCATCTTTGCTATAGGTACCTTTTGTCATCTGACAGTGCACAGTTTAAGAGTTTTGCAGGCCTCAGCCTCATGAATCTTTCTCTAGGTCCTAGATTGATGCACATGTGCAGTGGCATATTTGCTTTCCACAACTTGTAGGAGTAGAACTACCACTATATAGGCATTCTACATCCTAGCCATTTTTTTCTGAAGCCCCTAGGGCCATTGACTGTGCTCACATTGTTCCACTTGCCATCTGGTATATTGAACAGAATGTCTTCCATTCCATCAACTGCCTGATCACAGAGTATTATATACAATGTGCCTGCCTGCCATCCTGATAGTTCAGATAATTCCAGCATCTGACACATCTGTTTCATGCAAGGTAAATTTCCTTAGGATAAATGATGTGATAGGTGCACACATTACCATCCAAAGAGACCAAGGAGGTCCACTCCCATGAATATATGCAGCAGGCATCTCATTATGGTGTTTACTGTAGTGTGTTTCAGGTGATGCTGACTATGCCTTAAAGCCTTGGCTGATGAGTCCCATCCACAGCACTCAGACTGTAGTGGAGAAGGCATACAACAGTGGATTGATTCAGGCAGGTTACATTATTGAAGCTGAGTTCAGACTGTTGAAAGAGCACTTCCCCTGCCTGGATATATCTGGTGACACAATGCAGTATGCTGTAGAGATCTGCATCACAATATCCGTGGGCTTTGCAAAGCTACATTACATGGTGCTATGAAAACTTCTACAGCAAGTGGAAAATGGCTGAATAATTTTGGCAGCAGCAGAGAAGGATCTGGATGAGGAGTCTTTGTAGAACTGGCTGCGCTTAGCCATTTTGTGAAGAAGAAGTGGGTGTAAGACATCATGGCAATGGCAAAGATAGGGTATCTGCTCCTCAAATCTAGGAAATGAAAACATAAAGACAAAATAAAAGCATAATAAAAAAGATGCATACATTAACTCACCCAGGTTATGAATTACAGTGCACTGTGCATTAGACATTGCCATATTCACATAAGTCAGAGGGATGTGCAGTGCGTGGTTATCATCATTTACACAGACAGGGGACATAGTGGAGGGGACAAGGACTTTAGCACAGATGTGTCTGTAATGACAATGATCATGGCAAGAGAGTTTTGGAGTGCCTGGGATCATGACTTCCAGTAATGGGGAGGAGCGTCCTTGAGTCAGGGGAGTGTTCATGGCAGGGGTGAAGGTAGACGTGGTCAGTGTAGACAGTGCAGCTGTTTCCAGACTGTTGTGAGGTACCTGTTTTACCTTGTTGCTTTCCTGCAGTATGTAACCATCGCCTAACACAACCAAAGTGGTCATTTTTCTCCAGCAAAAAAGATCCAAGAATGGATATTGAGTGTCTGATCGTGCCCACAAAAAATATGTCTGCTCCAGGTCTCGTTACATAATGACACTATACATGCATTTAAGAATGTTCACCAGTTTCTGTAATGATTTCAAGACTTTATGTTGCCACACAGCTTTGACATAGTCTTATTAGTGGCCATCTGTTCCCTGACCACAGACAAACTGATTGGTGCCTAGTGTAAAGTCTAGGTTAAGAAATGTTCTGGGCCATGGCAGTGACAGGCACCTACATGCCTCTCTCTAGTGCTGTATGTGCAGATGCTGGAAGTGATACTACCTTTTGTTTCTCTCTTTGATGATGATGATGATGACAGTGTATCAGGGTGAGAGTGAGATGGACATAATGACCTATGCTAAATATAGGTGATAGCAGATTTCCATAGGCATCTGTGCTGTGGTCTATAGTAGTGTGGCATCCACTGCTAGCATTGCTGACAGTACTACTGAGTCCTCAGACTGTGCCAGGTACATGATGTCATCATCATTATCATCATCATCATCCTTCAGACACCTGCTTTCATCAAGCATGGGGGGTTAGGGATTGGTATAATGGTTAAGGTGTTTACCTCACAGACACAAGGTACAAGGTTTTATTCTTAATGGAAGTGAAATTGGTTAGGCTTAAATGTCACACAAGGGCAGCTAGCCTAGTACTTAACTACGAATCTATCATGCAGGATGTAGACTCTAACATGACCGATAAGTTCACATACACCATGTGATGCAGACTGACTTTGTTGTTTACCTGATGCCCTAATGTCCCTGGTGGGCATAATACAGACATATTTAAATAAAGCATGTAGCATGCAGTGGTGTGAGTCAGTCTTCAACAAGAATGGCATGTGATGCTATTCACCTACTGCATTCCATATAGATATTTGGGAAGTCATACATATTTTGTGCATGTTGTCTGTGTTACATAGTAACCCTATATGACATAAATGCAGACATGTATGTCTGAGTAAACCATCCAGAGGTACAAGGTAATGTCTTTCTTTACTGGCATGTGCCACTACCCTCCTGGTGTAACCCCTCCTGATACTCATGCAGGAATGACTAGCCCACTACCCACATCATAACCAGAGCAGGATATGAAGCTTTTCTCACTTGTATCACACTAAGGGACATAACAGGAATTCCTCTCTCTCTAGCAAGTATTTGGGACTTAGTCTTGAGAAGGAACACATCACTGATTCTCCAATGCACCTGTTGCAGGGGACACTACAATGATGTCCTACAACAGTCCTGCCACATTTTGTCCAAGAAGGCCTTGTCTGTTTTATCCATGTAGGACCTGTAGAAGCACCTCTGTCTCCCATGTGACAAACATCTCCAACAATTGCTATTCTTTTGCTCCTATGATATGTCAACTACATCTGTAAGTAGACGTGTGGAGCACTGCTGGTATGCATGACATTCTATACCAGCCAACTACTGTCTCTGAATGGCTCCCACACAGACGTATGTGTTGTTACAGAGTAATTGTTCTCATACTGTGACATAGCACAGCAGCTGTGGGCAAGTGAGCCATGCATGCTGCCCCTGTGCTTGTGCTTATACCATGGACTGTGCTGGATGCACTTGAGGATTAGTATTACCTTTAGCCCATCATCCTGTCTGTGTGCACATATGCATAATATATAGACACCTCCATGACATCACTGTTACTGAGTTTGTCTTGTCTTCCCTTTACCCTTTCTTGATGAATCCCCTTACAGGGCCATAACTTGTCCTCCTGTTCCATGTGTTCTGGCTGTATGATTCCGCCACAGGACTGCAGTCTGTCCTACCTGTTGCCTATACCCTGGCTGAATAAGCACCCCTCCCCCCAGCCTATCATTCCTGTTTCATGACCAGTGCAGTGTTACTACACATACACACACACACACACACACACACACACACACACACACACACACACACAAACACACACACACACACACACACACACACACACACACACACACACACACACACACAAACACACACACACACACACACACACACACACACACACACACACACACACACACTCACTGGTCTGAATTGCTGCATAACACTGTATGCAGCTGCCATACTCCCCTTGCCTGATGACTACACTCTGGGGTCCATTATTAGTTATCTTTCTTATCTTCTGTCACTTTCCATCAGTGCACATCATATGGTATGAGTGACTTGTAACCATACACCCTAGCTGCCATTTTTATTCTTGCATTTGGCCTGATAAGTGGACACGATCTTAGTAGGATCAGCCTGTGTCATAGGATGCAAGTGGTGCAGTAGATAGTGCATTTTTTTTACAAGTACTGTACCCTCAGCACAGGGAATACCTGACATCACTGTGTGATGATTCCCTGTATAAAGTAAGTGCTTAGCATGAAATTTCCAGGGCAGTGATGTCGGTGGCATCATCTAGTCTGTCAAGCAGTGGTAGCATAATAGTGATGTGATGTAAGTCCAAGCTCCCCCCGGATCTACTGTGTTTTTATTTTAATTTCTCCAGATGTTTAGGATTTTTTTGACCTTTACCAAGATTGCTCTTCATACCCCTCACAATGTACTCAAAATCGCCTCCTTCTGCAGTTCATATGGAGTTGCATGTATTGGTAGCATATTTTAGTATATTAAGTCTGTTGTCCCTACTACTACTGTTGTAGCCATCTCTGTGCCTTTATTCTACACAACTTTAGTCATGGTATTTTACAAACTTATGTTTCTCAGTACACACAGGAGAATAAGCTGTATGTGTGTTTATTCCAGTAATTAAGGTTAATTTTGTCTTTTTTTTTCTTTGACTACTATATGTGGTTTCCTTGCCTGTACTTTTCTAACTGTTGACATTGCATGATATCATGTGATCAGAACTTTTTTCTTATGGTTCATGTTTCCAATGTTTCTCAGTTACCATATGCTGCAGTAATTGTTCATTACCAAATATGCTGCGGAGAGAGAGGGTCCTGATATTATATTGTTTATTTCAGCAGTATCACTGTTCAGCATGCCTGCCAAATATAACTGTAAATGCTTTCTGCTGTCAGGGATATGTTATCTAATTACTGTTTGTTTTATATTTTCCAGCACCTCAGGAGCTCAAGGAAAGGTGGATAGCCTGTCAGAGGAGGGAGACCAGGAACTCCAGGTAGTGGAGTAAGAGTACTGTATTGCAAGCATTACTGTATTCCTGTAATAAATTGTGCCATAGCACTGAACAATTGATTGTATTTTGTTTATTTTTCATTTTCATATCTAAAGATGTCTTTGTTTTTCATTGGATCTGTTTATGTTCTGTCTTCCAGTTACTCTACAACTGTAATAACAATACCACTTATGTCTTCAGTAATGTACCTGCATTTTATCTCTTGTATATTTAGTGCATTCTAGTAATAGTTTTACATCACTTAGGTGAATTCCTTTTCTCTTTTCTTTTCCTGTCCTATTTCTAATAAAATTTCAAAGATATTATTCATCATTCCATTTGTGTCTCTTTTTTATTTTTTAATTTTTATTATGTTGTGCTCTCTCTCTCTTTAGACTCATTCCTGCAGGATTGGATAAACAACAGGCAGTGGTAAAACAGAAGAGAACACACTCACTGAAGGGTCCCCAGCAGCCTCTAGCCTTGCATCTGTACTAGGTGACAGTTACTCTATTAAAATCTACCTGTAAGACTCACTGGTGGCCTCTGTTGCTGCTTATCTGGTAAGTAGTATGGTGCCCTTATTGCAAAGTGGTTAGTAGAGCCCTTCTGGGTAATCCAATGTGACTTGAAGTGGCTGGTGAGAGCCAAAGTGAACTGGCAACTCAGTACCTACATTGGCACCCTGGAGCATATTCTTATGTAGCTGGTAGAGTTCAGTAGCAAGCAAGCTCCAATGATTGTGCCACACTAGGCAAGACCTGCCCATGATGTCAGCCATACTGACATATGGGTAGGTTTCCCTCTGGACAATTGTATTAAGTCCATTTTACTCCAACCTATCCTCCATCATGGTGTTCATTTTCCTTGTGTATCATTTCCAGTATCTGTTCATTATTTAGGTTTCTACCATCAGCAGTTGCCCACCATCTGTTAGCCTTTGTCTCTCCATTATTTCCGAGTTCTATATCATGACATTCCCTGTCAATATTTGTCTGCATTATATGTTTGTCTACTTCTATTGTCATCTCTATACCCTGCTTCCTACTCATATTTTCCCTTTCAACCCATCTTAAAGAAAAAAAAAAATAAACATGGGCACCTGCCCATTAAATGATAAGCCCTTCATCCCCATGCTTCACTATTCCCTTCCCATATTCCCATATTCACATTGTGAATGCAACATGTGAATGTATCTGTGTCACATGATCAAACAGTGCACAGTCCACTTGTTTGCATCTGTCCTGGTGTTTTCACACCTATGGGTATTTTTTATGTAGCAATATGCTCAAAATGGCCACTCTGTGTTCAAACCTATGCATAGCTAACCTACACTAGGCTGCACCACATTGACTTTACCAGAATATTTACCACAACACCATTTACTTATTTATTTGCTTTGTTTACTGGAGGGCAGGGGGTTCTAACTGGGCTAAAACCCCTTTCCAATGATGCCCAAGGAGAATAGTCCCATTGGTGTTTACAGTTTTGAAAATGAGTAGAAAATATTACATATTTAGAAATTCAAACATATTATTATTACTAACCAAAGTAGTAGTTGACATGTAAGAGAAATACATATGCTATATTATATTTCTCTCTGATTATCACCCAGTATGTATTAGCAATTGTGTCTGCCACAATTAACAAATGTAAAGAATCACTGCTGTTTTGTTCTGCAATATACCCATTTCTATTAAGAGATATCACATTTTATTAGTTTATGCATGCAAAGAGGATCTGCCTTGCATTGTTAAATACATTTATAATTACATGCAGCTGTCTGCATGGGCATGCTATGGGCCTTCCACTTCAATAAAAAGATTTCTTTTTTTGAACCCAAGCTGGTAGCATTTAGAAAGGCCTGTCCCATTAAATGGATAGATGTGTGGTATGGTACTTTGTACTGGATGTGGTAATTATCTTGGTGAATAGAGGTGAAGATGTTTAGATTGCCAATGTGTGTGTGTGTGTGTGTGTGTGTGTGTGTGTGTGTGTGTGTGTGTGCGTGTTTGTGTGCGTGTGTGTGTGTGTGTGTGTGTGTGTGTGTGTGTGTGTGTCTGTGCATACATGCATGAGCATGTGCTTGCCTATCTGGATGTATAACTTTTTAAACAGCAAAAAAGTGGAGATAACTCTACACAACAAAATAGACAGTAATATTTATCAAACACTTTCTCAAAGAGCTGCAGGTTATCACACAGAGCCCAGAAATTCAACACACCAGTTTTATGAGAAGATGCATTTATCACAAAACCTCCAGGAAAATGTCTTTCACTTTCATACTGGCACATGTTTTGCTTCAGGGGCAGCATTGGATACATTAGAGTTTGTTGAGGAAACTCATGCTTTGATAGTGAAGGATGAAATGTGGTATTGTAATGAAGGAGGGAGTACAGAAGCTTATCACTGGCTCATAAATGACTCTCAGTTGCTGAAGTATGCAGAATATTCAGCGTACTAGTGTAGTGGTGTCTGCTAATCCAATGACTGAGCTGTTTGCATGCATCTACCAGAATCCACAATGGACTGCAAGCTAAGCCAGTAGAATCTGCACAGCCATTCAGGTGGATGGGTATATCTGTGTGTGTGTGTGTGTGTGTGTGTGTGTGTGTGTGGAGGGGGAGGGAGTAAGATATACAGATTTTTCTCTTTTCTTTTCTTTTTTTTTTTTTTAAAAGAGAAAAAAAAAATCTTGGTGAAAGAATCAAAAGGGGTAGTCTGATGTATTTTTTTTCAAAACTGGGTTTTAAAGATTTGACCAAAACTAAAAATGTAAAGGTACCACGTTTTTGGTTTGTGCTTAGGCATTCTCCCAATATTTATGTTTAATGTTGTTGATAGTCAGCTGAATATGCTTTACCCAGTAATTTATCTAAATCTCAATATATATCTAACTATGGCATGCACACTAAAATATATTCCCATGGGAAATAAAAAAACAACTACTCCTGACTTCATACTTCCTCCTTACCAAACAAAGAGTCCCTTAAATTTGCTTCGGCATGTAGCTTCCTTTTCCATATGGAACTGAAGTTTCTCCCTGCAAAACATTGTATAAAAAGTTCACAGTTACTCATCTTGCAAATTTGTTTCCTGTAAGAATACACTCTTCTAATTCTCTTTGAACTCACCAAAATACCTCCCAACAAGGCATCTTTCCTTCTCGCATCCATGTTATAAATTCTTCTGTTTAAAATTGCAATCTTATTGTTGCAGGTCTAGAGGGAGATGTGGCAATATCTCAAAGTTTGTAGAAGAGCACCTAAAACTAGAAGCCACAAATTAAATTTCTGGCCAGAAAAAGTTAAAAAATGAATACTGGTGGTATTAATTATAATATAACAAGATGAATATGTAGCACTGGTCCTTTACCTACTGAAGATCATGCATATTTCCTGACTATATACTTACATCAATATTCATATCAATATTTTTTGGGTTGAGGGGGTAATGGGTGTTCTGTCATTCAGCTAATATTACTACCAGAATGTAAGATGGATGACTCAGACGTGTCTAATTTATAACTCCAAATATTATTTTACATTTGTGGGCTATGATGCAAGAATACAGTTTGGAAAGTATTTTCTCAACTTTATGGACATTTTTCTCTTTCCCTGTTGCTATGTGACTGTGATGTTATTAAAAAGAAGTAATGGTTGTATTCGGTGAGAAATTATTGGGGGGGGTGCTGATTTTTTTTATTTGCCTCACCCACAATTTTGACATTTGTTAGATGGTTTTAACTCATCCAGTTTACTTCCAGGGTTAGATTTCATTGAACTGAAGTGGATCTATTTTTAATAGCATGGAGACTGAGTAAATGGTTCAACTTCAAGTAAGTATACTCAGATATTAAAATTATCAAATCTAACAAGGAATGACAATATCTGAGACGCCGTTCAAGCAAAGCAAGGATCTTTCTACTCCCCACCAGTTGCTGTGCTCTGTGTAATTAACACAGGTCATCAAATCTAACTAGGAATTATAATATCTGAGATGTTGTTCAAGCAAAGCAAGTATCTTTGCACTCCCAACCAATTGCTGTGCTTTGTGTAATTAACACAGGTCATGATACTATCTTTGGCCTAAGTAGTAAATGTAAGTTCAGTCATACAAGAATCATCATTCTTTGTCTTCAATAAGGAAACTAAAATGAAATATAAGACATACTTATGGATACATACAGAGGTATTGTCTGCACTTACTCAATTTAGTCCTACTCAAGGGGTCTATATTACGACGTCGAAAAATCACAATATCGAACACCTAAAGATCGACAAATATTCATCAAAATGCATTTCTGTGAATTGATGAATACTTTCAGGGCAAACAAACACTTGCCCTGCAATACAACAGAACAAGCTAAACCTACCCATGTGGGTGGCTATGCCCCCACACCCCCATATCTAAATATACCAACTCTGAGATTGCACTACAGTGGAGGAAAGGGCAACATTGTGTAGTTGGCCAACTACATCTTTGCCTTGTAAGTATTCCTCAATTCATGCAAATGTGTCTCGATGAATACTGGTCAATCATTATGTGTTAAATATTATGATGTTTTGACGTCATGATATAGACCCTACTCAGGGTACTGACACTGAAATTTGTGCTATTAATAACTTCCACATTAATTAATCCATACCAGTAAGACACAAATATACAAATCAGTTCAGCAAAAATATATGGACTGAACTATTATTTTATCAATAATCCAAGTCCAGCCAAGAACTCAGGTTGTTCTTGAGATGAATGCAACAATAAAGTATTATTTCATTGGATATTAAATTTAAAACTGAAAAAAATGTTAGTGTAACATGTTTTCAATAAGCTGTGAAGTGATCTCCAAGCCACATGTCAGCGCAAATGTGATTGTAGAAAAACATTTTGCAAACCTTGCAGTAGGCAAAGAAATATGCCAGAAACCCATAGAGACCAGGGGAGGTATCCCATTTGTAATTATTCATAAATGAACCACTTTTACAGGTAAAATGAAAAAAAAGTTTCATATGATCAATGAGCAAACATGGTGGTGTTTTTTTAATTAATTAAGTAAAATATGATTAAACGAGTAATTGTATTCAATAAAATATCACATGTGGGTACCCTTTGACCTATGGTGACAGGCTGCAATGGTATCAATTCACAATTGAAGTGGAATGGGGGTTCAGATTAGACACAACAATATTTACACCTATCAGAATGAAAAGTATTCTGTGTACATCATGTAGAAAGTCATGATAAACTGTTTTAAACAATTTTATTGATTTTTCGCTTAAGTTAGAGTCAAACATACATTTATATAAAAGAAAACAAACCATATTAACATGTTCCTTGTTGCAGTCACGTTTATTTTGTATAACTATCATCAATCCAGCATTACATAAATTGCTCAATTCCTGCCTTTGCTTAAGTCTCACTCCTATAAAAATTTGCTCTGCATATGTTGTCTTATAATTTCCATTTCTTTCATGTACTCTACCCCTGCCATTTTCTAAAAATCCCACTTTCAGTTCTTTTATGTCTGTTACAATATTCAATACTTCAGATAGTTTACACTCTGATTTTCATTTTCTATTGCTCTTTTGGCAGTCACCAGAATGAAACTTAGTAGGGCCTGAATATTGTCTTGACAATTAAGACCTATCCCAGCTCAAAAAATAATTTCTTTATACCCATTTGCACACCCAATGTTTCTTTAAGAGTACTCTGTAGGGAATTATTGAAGTCTGCCAAGTCATTACACTCATTAAATATATGTTACCACTTATTTCCTTCTTCCCCATCATACCAACAACTTTTGCCATCTACCTGAGGAAAATTTTGATGGACTCTGCTTGGGGTACAAAAATACCTATCTAAGTAATTTCAAACAAAAAATCCTAATTCTTCTAGAATTTGTTGCATACTTGAGAACCATACATACGTTCTCCAGTTGTTTCCTTGTGAATTTCTTATACAGTCTCTCTCTCTCTCTTCCCAATCTTTTCTAACCTCCTCTGACTATTCCTATAAACAATATTTTACATGACCTCCTAATTCTCCCTAACAGCAGCTTCTGTTCTAGATTCAACTAAAAGCTTTACCAGAGCAGGTGTTTCCTTAGGATTCCCCCATCCCTTTCTCTTTGCCTACCTCTGATATCAGTTTCTGACAGAGAAGACAGTCTCTAGCCCACAGACCAAATGTCTTCTTGACATTTTCCCATTCTACTACTTTTCCCTCTGTACTTATTTGCTCCCAGTACCTTGCTTCCTTTGCCATTTTTTCCAATAAATTCCAGCCTCCTTTTGCCTATTCTCTGTGCCTCTAATTGCAGTAATTCTCATGTCGGCTTACTTCTTATAATACTTTCTGCTACTTTATGTATATAACATTCTGCATGGCTGTTTTTATTCTTCTTAAGGATCTGCAGCCAAAATCTCACTCTTTCATTATTTCTTGAATTTCACCCCTGTTTCATCATCATCCTTGTCACTTCAAATTACAGCTTTCTGCTTGTGGTATGTATATGAATGTAACTGTGTACCTCTAAAATATCCCATCAAATCAGGTAATCTTAAATCACCTTGCTCTGTTTGAAGGATCAACATATCCTACTTTATCCTTGCACTCATCCCAACCCAGATACATTCCTTCAAGTCTTTATTAATTATTGTTCATAACCTCTCCTCCAGTTGATAGAAATATGCATGGCCTGTATATAAAACTAAAACGAACTGAAAGCATTTTCACTTCTTCTATCTTCTATCGTATATCTATGTATATATGCTTTATATATTACTGTAATCACTATCTGTAACACTGTTTCTACTTCTGTATCAGTTAATGTTTACATTTTTTCTGTATCTATGTTCTTGTTGGAGCTTTTTTCCCTGGGCCACCACTGAAAATAGGTTCTTTTAGACCCAGTGGACTTTCCCAGTAAACAAATGCAATAAATAAATAAAATCTTGCTATCCATAACCATAAACCAGAGCTTTTAGATTCTCAGCTTTTGTATTATCTTTTGTTCAGACTTTTCCCACCTATCCTTCGCTACCATATCAGAAGCTGTTTTTTTTAATCCATACTCCTAAATACTTTACTTCACTGTGTCCCATTAAATATGGGCATTGCTGGACCAATTCATTTATTATTTACATAGTTTGCAGCTACAGCCTTTGTTTTATCTGCATTAATTCTATATCCTAAGAAGACATGAAACTGTCTCAAGATGTTCCAAGACACTGAGATGTCCATTTCTGGCTTTATCAGGTGCAAAATAATATTGTCTGCAAATAAAGCCAACTTCTGTTGATTACCATACCAATTATATCCTTTGAATTTCGGAGTCCCTCATTTCCTTTGCCAGTAGCTGAAATATAAAGCAAATAACAAAGGCAAATGAGGACAGCCCTGCTTGGTTCCTCTATTCAGACACAACTTTTAAGAGAGAAACCCTCACAATTTAATTTTTGCATCTGATCCTTTATACATTCTCCTAATTGAATGTATTATTGTATTAGGGAATGCAAATGCTTCCATTACCCCGCATATAAAATCCCAGCTTACTCTGTCCAGTGCTTCTCTGCATCAAGACCTACCAACAACAGCTGTATTTTTTTATACTCCACTTCCCACTGGATCATCATTGCTGTTTTAATGCTGTTAAATGTTCGCCTCCCTTTGGCAAAACTTTATTGATCCATATCTATCAATTTTAGTAGCACCTTGCCATTAAGTGATGTACTTCACCTGTACATTGAACTAGATTGTATGCCTGCTCTTTGCATTATGAAATGTACCCCATGTAATTTTTTGAAACTCTAGTGTGCATTTTAACTAGATGTTTCAGTGCATATAGTACTATAACTTCAGTTTTTTTTTGTATATTTCTTTTTTAATTATTTATGCTAACAGTTTGTCATGGAGCTTATCTCCCCGGGCCTCTACTGAAAATGGACATATATCCAGTTAGACTAGCCTGGTCAACAAATGTAAAATAATAAAATAATAAAATACCTTTGCCATTCTTTTAGCTATTATAGATATAAGCACATTATAAACATGGCTTAACTTTGAAATGGGCCTATAGGAAACTGGGTCAGTAGGTCTTTACCATGTTTAGTTGTTACAGCCACCTCATCTTTCTTCCATGATGTTAGTGCTTCCCCTCCATCTAAAATACTGTTAAACAAAACCTTCCATATCTTTATTACTTTCTTCCCTCATAGCTTCAAGCTTCTACAGGAATACCATCTATTTCTGGAGAACTTCCTGATATACCTCTCAACTTCATTGCACAAAAAAATCTGAACAAAGCATGGCATAATGAGAGAAAAGGCACATTTTAAATATTGCTCTTGTAAGCTTATAAATTTTCTATAATAACAGGATGTGTGGAAGCATGCATGTCATTTTTAGTGACATTAATCTTCAGATCATCTCAGTGATTTGTGAAAAAAAAACACAAATTTTATGAGGAACAGACCAAAAATAAGTGGCAAAAATCTAGACATTCTGATAAAATCTGTACAGTTGAGAGGTATGCTTCCTGCAGATAGATTGTATACCAATGTTTTTATCTTGTATCCTCCTATCTTAAATATTAAGTGTTGAGCCTAATCTATCTCTCACCTTGGCATACTTAAGTCTTCCATAAATATTTCCATTTGTGTTTTTTCTTGACTTCCACATTTCTCTGTTTTATACAAATTTTGATAACATTTCTGAAATATCTCTAAATACCGCTACAGGATCTTTGGTTATTTTTCTTGTCACAGCCTCCCTATGTTTGACAACAACCATTTCTACTTTCTGTTGCCTAAGTCATTGTGTTAAGTTTTTGCTCTTTGGAGTTATTATAACAAAAAAGTTGCTTAACAGCAAGTTTTTGAAACCTATGAACATTACCCAGATACTCCCATTTTCTCTTTAGCACTCTGCAGTTGTGTCACTTCATGTTCGGTGAGATTCCCCTTATTTTGGAATACTTTATACTTTTTCAGTTCCTCTAAATAATTCCTGTTACTTCTTAACCATATCTCTTTTTCTTTTATTTCTACCTTATTTTTAAATTACACTTTCATATTATTCTACTTACTAGTTACACTGTAACTTCTGAAGAAATTTCGATCTTCCCTAATAACTCTTGAATAATTTCCAATAACCATTTTTTAAATTATTCTCTTTCAACAGGTAAGTGTGGAAGCTCAGTGTCTAATTTTTACTTCATTATTCTGCATTTTTAACTTAGTTGTTATTGGTGCATGATACAAAATATTATTGGATATGTGTTAAAGCTTTCAATTAAATGCACATGTTCCTGTGAACATAATTTCTGTCTAGTCTAGCCCAGTTATTGTACATTTGGGAATAATATGTAAACTCTCTTTGACTTTCTACTACTTAATTCACATCTTCTTTATCAAATATGCAATATTTGTGCTTCACATGGCCCATTTACAGAGGTTCTTATACGGGTATCCATCAAAGCCATTTAATTAAATAAACTAGTCTCATACACTGGTGGCTGATTTGACCACCTCCCTCATAGCAGGGGTGTACTACAGTCACAGTAATCTGTGAGTGCTTTTACATTTATATGGCAGAGGACTACTATCACCATTTCATAGTCTCATTCTTACACTGTTATTAATGTCCATAGCCAGTCCATAGCTTGTTTGCATTGTGGTTATTGGATGACAAGCCCCACCACACCTAGTCTCAAAGTTATTCAAACCAATGTCAGTCACTTCACTGCCTGGCCTTCCAGACTCTGAATCACTATACAAAGACAGATAAACTGCCTCTTTTCCAGAGAGTTATCCATCTTTGGCATACAATCAGGTCAAATCTTGTGGCATTCTTCAAAGAGGTAACAACAAGAACTGCAACTAATGAAGGTTTGACTGTACATGCTACTTATCTTGACCTTGCAGTAAAATTCTTATGATTCAACCCTACATTTGTCTAGATTCAAGCTAGTAATGCCCTAAGCATCTAATATTGTCTGCTAAAATTTATAAAATAATGATAATATACAAGTTAATGATATATTTCTTATTACAAATTACATGATAAACAATAAAACTTTATTCATTTGTGGCTCATGTTGACTATAGTTTGAGAGATATTAACTGTTATTAACTATTATTCATACACGTTATGCATTTCAACATAATGTTCATATTTCTGTAAATACTTCAATAAGCTAGCAAGATGAACATGATTTTATTAGCCTCATATAAAAGCTCACAGGAGGATAAAAAAAAATATGTCATTACATATGTAAGTTTAAGAGATTATTGACAGAGAGTAAACTCTTCAAAAAATACAAATATATTATTTAGTGTGTTTCTTCTTCTTAGAAAATACATCTTAAGACTTGGATACACCTGAACGCTAAACTGTAAAGCAGAAGGTGTACTGAACAATTTGCTGCTTCTACTTTTGTAACACAGTTTTAAAGATATGAACAATTGTTGGTATTTTGAGATTATTAAATCATTTTTGTCAAAAAGCTTTTTGGAAGTTGTAGTGTAATCTATCAGAGCTCAGCTGAAAGCAATGAATATAAACATTTGACTGTATGACATTTCAGAGAAATATTGATGAGAATTCCGAGACTAGAAAATTGGACAGTAATAATACACAACAAGTCAAGGTGATAGGTTACCTGTTTGTCCCAAAAAAAGTTTATTAGTGGTATCCACATGACTCTGGATAATGGATAACCAAATATGATGATAATTACAAAACTGATAACATAATGACATCAATAAATGAAGACAAAGTTATCTAAGATGGTTTATATAAAATACATGGTGGAGTATTAATGATCTCCCCTTAATGTTAGTTAATATTGTATCATGAAATTTGACAAAAAGAACATAAATTATGATTGCAAAATAAATGTCAAAATCATTAAAAATGATTCCATCATAAAAAATCCAGAAAGTTCCAGAGACAAATGTAGACAACAGTTTAAATGTTGAATTGGTGTATACCAAAGTAAGGAAAGTTTATGATGTAGGCTACTTAATCCTAAAGGTTTATTTACTCACTTCAGGGTCCTCACTGATCTGACCCATTATTAAACATAACATTACGGTCTAGGGCCTTTATTGAAGCCATCTGATAGAACCTGAAACCATAATTATCTCCTTCCTAGAAAAAATAGGGTTGGAAAACATAAACTATTCTGAAAAGTTTCAAGAATTGTCATTATGTACTGTTTCTTATAAGTTAAATAGAGATAAGTCCTGCATGGTTTGTTTTATTTGGAATATGTCTGGAATGTATATCTGTGCAACTGACATCAGATAGGAGGATCCTAATACATAATTCTACATAAACCTAATGGCTAGGTTATTTGCTAATTGTTAATCATTGTGCTCCATTTCTTAGTACACCCTGCACCCATTAGACCCATGGTCAACTCAGCCCAAATGTAACATCCTGCTGTAGGGCACAAAACAATGACTGGGACTCTTGCAGCATCTTGTGTGACCCTCACCAACCAAGAGATAAAGCATGTTTTATGTCCAGCTCTTTTCCTTGATTTTGTAACTGCACTGCCCTTGTCTTCATAGAAGCAAGCCACAAAGAAACATCTGTATTCCTCTTCCCTTTCATCTCGCTCTAACTACTTTAACTATCTACCTTTACTGTGTAGTCTTGTGAGACACTGTTTTACCTGTTCCCAGCCGTGTAACACTGCTGTACTGTCACCCCTGTCTATTACTTTTATCTACCACTCAACACTCTGCAAAAGGGTATTGTAAAAAAAGAAAAATATATATCTAGCATTTATTAACTCTCCCTTTCTGTTCTCTGTCTTAGCCAGTGTTTTTGGCTCCCTTGTTTATCTAGGCTTAGGCAATTTTATTTCCAATTGCTTTATTTTCCACTTTCTGCCATATATTGTATTCTACACTTGCCTTCTTGACCATATAGACATACCTACTGTCTGCTTATGCACTTTTTCCCTCTCTTCCTACCTGTGTCCAAATAAGCCTTGGAGATAGTTTTTTGCTGGATTCTGGGGCTGTTAAGGCTTCCGAAGTATGGTGCAACCCACTCCATTCACCCTCCGCTTTGCTCCAGAGTCACTCCACTCCCCTACCCTACCCCCATTCACACCCGCCACCTCTTTCATTACATTTATACTTTCCTAACCCCTCCCATTCTTTACCTCATCAACATCCTCCCTTCAGCTCATAAGACACACCCCTTTCACACTACTCCCACATACTCTTACTTCTATTTTCCTTGAGATGGCTTCCCGCATGAATACACTCCACCACATACAATTTCTTTTATTCCTTCTCACCTGTACTGTTCTTTTAGGCCTTCTGTTGCATTTACACCACCCTAAGCCCATCGACATAATCATCCAGCACTCACACCCTACCATTAGCAGACAACTGTAACAGTTACACTGACATCTCACCTTCTTTAATCTCAACCTATACCCATACTCTCACCTAAACAAAACTGCTCCCTATGAACTCCAAACTTAAACTTTGCCTTTCACAATACTCCAGATCCCACCCAAGGAACAATCATACCCAGATTATTATTCACCTTCTCCTCTCAGTTACTCTTTGTGGGGACATCCACCCTAACCCTGGCCCAAACCATCCCCAAAAATCTAATTCAAATCCAAAACAACAGCAACTACATTTTATAACAACAACAATTTGCAGTATTTGTAATAAAATTACCAAATTTCATACCTGGTTAACTACTCACACCCCAAGTATTGCCACAGTAACTGAAACATGGCTAAAGCCACATATTTCAGAAACTGAAATTCTCACTCCAGGCTACAACATAACTCACTCTGATAGACTCAACAGAAAGGGCGGTGGTGTTGCATTAATCTATCAAAACTCCCTAAACCTCACTTCCTACCACAAACCAGTTCCTACTTTTGGAAATTTAGAAGTTGTCTTAACATCTCTTCATATCAACAGCAACAAAAACCTAACTATTGCAATAGCTTATACCCCCCCCCCACACCAGAACATTCCCATTCTAGAGGAATTCCTATCATGGATAAACCTAAATGTATCAAATGGAACTATAATCCTAGGAGATACCAAATATTAATTGGCAAAATCTTACCTCCAACTCCCCAGCCAACAGCATAAACTTACACAGCTTTAATCAGCTTATCAAAACTCTCACCCATGGCCTATCCACAGAATCAGAATCTATCTTAGATTGGATATTACTTACCCACCCTCACAATTTCTCAAACTCTGGCACACTACCCAATATACTAAGTGACCACCTCCCAACATACACCCACAGGACTCACCCTCAAATAGTCAAAACACGCTCCTATAAAACATCCAGGAATCTCACTCACTTTAAACAAAATAAATTCATAAGCATCCTAAAAACCCATAACTGGCTCCCACTAAAAGCTGTCCCCCTAGACGAGACAGTTAATTACTTTAATAAGCTCTTCTTGGATACTCTTAATAGCTTAGCCCCCATACGTACCAAATGAACAAAAGTGTATCACACCCCATGGCTAACAAAACTGACCAAACAATGCCTCCTTCATAGAGATAAAACATGGAAAACTTGGCTAAAAGATAAAACAAAGCAACACAAAATTAATTACAGACAACTCAGAAATAAAGCCAAGAAGTTAAGTCATACAAGATAAAAAAAATAATATTTCTCCTCTAAGCTAACAACCTTACAAAATAATCCAAAGAAATTCTGAATGTCAGTCTCCACTCTACTTAATCCTGGCACTTTACAAAATCCATCTCCTGCACCCAAAAAGACGCCACAGCAAATTTCCCAGGACTTTAACACCCCCACTTTATTGACACCATTCAAAAGTTAGTCAAAGACTCCTCAACAAGCCTAAACCCATACTCCCAGCATACAAATAATGTCATATAAAATGACAAAACACCACTCACTCCTGACATAAATTCCAATCCACCCACAACTCATTTTTTAATTCAACCAGTATCCACATCTCTCATATGCAAACTCTTAAATAAACTCAAACCATCCTATCCCTTTCCACAGATAACCTTCCACAGAATATTTACAACTAGCAGCAAACACAATTTCATATCCAGTTAGCATTCTTATAAACTGCTGTCTCAGAATATTACGTCCCACACTTATGCAAAAAAAATCTATTACTCCACTACACTAAGGCAGAAACTCTCATGGCCTCTCAAACTATTGCCTCATCTCTATACTTTCCCTGTTATCTAAAATCCTTGAGAAATGCGTACAGACACAATTACTAAAATACCTCATTGATAATAATCTTCTGTCTTCCACCCAGCATGGCTTCTGCCCAGGGCACAGCACTGTTACAGCCCTGCTCTCATTCACCAATACTGTCAAGAAAGATACAGGTCACATCCCTTCAGTAATCCTATTGGATCTATCTAAGGCTTTTGACACAGTATCACATTCTAAACATTTGACACAAATAAGAAAACTTGGTTGCTCCCCCAAATCTCTCAACTGGTTTACATCATACCTAAACAATAGGCAACAATCAGTAAAATGGCATAGCGTCCAATCTGATTGTCAAACAGCAGAGGAGACCCACGGGGTTCCATTCTGGGACCATTACTCTTCAATATCTTTATTAATGACCTCCACAAAGCCTCACAACTAAGTAACATTATCCAATATGCCAATGATTTGACAATAATATCTACTTCAAACAATTTCTCTGACATCCTCACAGCTACCCAAAATGCATTTACAGAGATGGAATCATAGCTAAATAGTGCACAACTGCTACTAAACACACACACACACAAAAAAACTATATTATTCTCTTCAAGACCACCAGATATAGACTTCAAAATATTTTCTAAATATGGAACCGAACTAGAAATAGTAAAATCTGCCAAACTACTAGACATTATAATAGATGACAAACTCACCTTTGAGACACACATTCTTAATGCAATAAAGAAAACACACTTTAAACTAGGCAAACTTTATCATCATAAACTCTGCCTGGACAAACCCACCAAAACAAAACTGACAAATACCTTACTCATTCCTTCCCTAATTGATGGTAGTGCCATCTTTACTAACCTTCACTTATCCGTCAGCAATAAACTTCAGTCTTGCTACTATAAAATAGCAAAATTTGCCTCAGGAAAACCTAACCGCTCACACCACTGCCAAGCAATCTCTGAACTGAGTTGGCTGGAATTCCCCAATCTTCTCTATTGTACTCAATTAATGCTAGCCCATAAACTAATTTATAAACCAAATACCTGCCCAACACTCTCATCAATACTACAAACTTATATTCCCACAAATACCCTTAGATCCTCCAACAAATTGCTATTAAGTGTAAACAAGTGCAATAAAAGAGCTGGACAATGCTTGTTCTCCCATAGCATTGCTAAACAGTGGAACTTCTTAGCCTCCCATATTACCCATCTAGACTACATAAAGACATTTAAAGTAACATTAAAAACATATTTCCTAAATAACCTCACATGCCACTGCAAAACAAACAAACCACCATAAAATCTTTACTACTTAATACTAACCTGCAACCACATTTCAAAATGAGCATTACCTTGACTGCAATGCAGCTCAAGTGCCACTATTTCTGTACTGCAAGAACTGCCATGTTTTTATGCTATGCCAATTTTAATGGAGAACTCAGGTGTTGTACTGTATTACCAATTGCTGTCTAAGTTTTATAAGTTTGGTACATAGTATATTTTACATTTATAATTTTTTGTTAAGTTTTATATTTTGTGTATTCTACATTTACTAACTTTTGTTAAGTTCCTATATTTTTTCCCTGTATTAATGTTGGAGCTTTTCTCCCCGGGCCTCCACTGAAAATGTGTTCCTGACCCAGTGGACTTTTCGGGTCAACAAATGTCAATAAATAAATAAATATAAATAAATTAAATTAAAGACTAATGATACAAGAAATATGACGAATTCATTATGCAATGCTTTCTGGGGATATGGAATAAGATTCCCCTTACTCTATGACAGAAGAGTGGGTCTGCTATAAATGGCAGTGTTTGTTAAGGCTGAAATACTGCATGACTTTTCATTGCAGAGAAGTGAAGTTTGGTACAGACTAATTTTGTCACGGGATGACCTTAGATGAATAAAGTGGGGGGGGGAGCTGGGAGTAGGGTGATAGGTAGGTTAGGTCTGTGTGGGTAGGGAGCGGGTAGAAAACAGTTAATTAGGTGTGGGCTGAGGGAGGAAATGAGGTAAGGCTAAGGGGAGGGTCTAAAGAGGTTTTGTTTGGGAAATTGGTATGAGTAAGCACATTTTGATGTGGTCTTGTTGCTCTCCCAGCCCTTCCATTTTGGTGATGGCTTGAGGGGTGGAGAAGAGGGTCAGGCTTGACCCTCTTCTGTCCCCTCTGTATGATACTTGGAATTGAGATGGTGATTTGATGGTGGATGACTTGGAATGGAAATATGGAATTGATGATATTAAGGCAAGCATGGACTCTGCCTTCAGGATTACTATGATTTGGAATAGAAATATGGAATTGATGATGATATTAAGGTGAGCAGGGATGATGCCTTTATGATTACTAAGATAAGTGAGCAAGTGGGGGACGCTGCTTATTCAGGGTGAGCTGGTATGCTGCCCTTATGTTTACTATTTTACTGTTGCAATGTGGATTCTGTGTGCCTCAATAAAGTTTGATGCTTGTTATTCAATTTCATTACAATAAAGGTATTGCAGAGAAGCAATGTTGTGCTAGTTACTTATAAAAGTAGTAAGTTACTATTACTAATTACTTTTCAGTGAAAGTAATATATTACTATTATTTATTACTTTTCTAAAAAAGTAATAGATTACTATTACTAGTTACTAACTAAAGTAATGCATTACTTTTGCATAGTTTATCAATTATAATATTGAGATTTACTCACACAAGTAAGCACATGCATATAAGTGTATTAATAAAGTTGTATACATAATGTTACAATGATGATGAATAGCATTTAACAGTTGCAAAACACCAGTAGATGCCTCTTTAGAGGTGGGTGGCACAGTGGTGCAGTGGCTAGTGTTGTCAATTCACAGCAAGAGAGTGTATGGTTCATTTCTCGGCTAGGGTGCCTTTTGTGCAGTCTCCATGTCTTCCCCTGTCACTTGTCTTGTGTATTCAAGTAAGATGATGAGGCTTTGGTGTTTGTTTAAGATGTTTATTATGCACAAACACATCAGGCTGGATGACTGGAACATAAAACTTAAATGAACTAGCTAAATGACTGAGTGCTATACACATACATGTTTTCACTCTGGCTGCTTACACAAAATGGCAATCTGTTTGCACGTGCTCAGTACTTATATGCATGTGCCCACAAACTACAGTGGCTTTAAAGATACAACAAACACACTATGAACTACATCTTCCCTCATTGACAATTTTGTCATGCAAATAAAAATTGACAATCAGATACACATAAAAACTATATAAACACATAAACAATAACAATCATGTCCAGGTTGCCGTGTATCTAGAATTAGGTCTTGAGATATGACCTGACCTCATTATATAATAATCAATACTGGGTTTAGTAACATGGACAGTTACTGGGGAAAGATCTTCATTAGGAATTTCAGATACACTTTCAGGAACAGGAACAGAACATGAATTGTTCTCTGGAACAGGAACATTCGATAGGATACTCTGAGAATTAGAGTCTCAGTTATAGACAAGATGCTGTAACACTGGCTCAGACACTGGCAATAAGTGTTTCTGATTCCACCTAAAGTCCATTCCTTGTCACTCAATGATGTACAATCTCGGTTCCACATATAGACGTTTTACAAGTCCTACTCAATCAAAACCTTTTGCTCTCTGCATCTTCACTATTTCTCCTTCTTTTAACTCATTCATTCCAGTGGAGTTCAGGAAGCTTGCACTGTAAATTCCAATGGGCTTAGCCTAAGCCTTTTGACAGATTCAAATTATGTCCTACTCCTTACATTTCAAACAAATGTTCATTATCTCTGGAACCATAGGGGTTATGAAAGAAGTATAAAAGGCAAACCTTTCAGCACATAATATTTTTATAGTGATAGCATTCTTTAGGTCCTAGGTCTTAAACTGAATTTTATAAGTCAGAGTAAACACAGTAATTACTACATTTGTAATATTTTGTAAATAACATACAATAGCTTGGCAACCACTCAAGTTACACATATACTGTCAGCAGCATTTTGTTCATTGAAATTGAACTTTTGCAGTTTTAACATCATGCATTGCAATCTAGCTGGAGCTGTTTGCAGTGGTTTTCTCAAAATAGTAACCAGAGGTTGGTGATCAGTTTCAATCTGGATAGGTCAAACATAAATATAATCACTGAATTTTGGACATGTAAACAGTATTGCCAAAAGTCCTTTTTTTCAATTTGTGCAAACTGCATCTCAGTTTGAGTTAGAGTTCTAGATGCACTGGCTACCGGTGTGCCTTCTTGAAGAATTACTGCACCAAGACCATATTTTGAAACCTCACAGGAAAGATTTACAGGTTTGTCAACATCACATTATCTCGAAGTGGGTGGACTGACAATTTTCTGTTTCAGGACATCAAATGCTGTTT
The DNA here is from genome assembly GCF_019279795.1 of Protopterus annectens. Classification (NCBI taxonomy): domain Eukaryota; kingdom Metazoa; phylum Chordata; order Ceratodontiformes; family Protopteridae; genus Protopterus; species Protopterus annectens. The sequence goes on from NC_056726.1 coordinate 740,232,055, forward strand.
GGTATTGTTCAAACTAGTACCGAGTTGCTTTTTTGCATGTCAGGTCTTGTAGCAGTGCTGAAAGCGCACTTAAATCAGGAATAAACTTGCCTAAATAGTTGACCTTGCTAAGAAAATGATGCAAAGATGTTGCGTTGTTTGAAGCTGGCATCTCAAGAACTGCAACTTGCTTAGACGGATCTGGTTGTAAGCCTGAACTGATAAACAAATGACCCACATAAGTAACTGTTTTTAGCCTGAATTTACATTTCTGAGGATTCAGTTTAAGATTCATGAGCATGATCTAGAACGTTTCTGAGGTTTCTATCATTTTCGGCTTCACTATTGCCTCCTACAAGTATATCATCTACTATAACAGGACATAGATAACCAGAAAATATTTGATTCATCGCACATTGGAAGACTTCACTGGCAGAATTTATCTCAAATGGCATTCTCAAAAATCTGTACCTTCCAAATGGTGTACTGAAAGTGCTTATCAAGGAAGATTTTTCATCAAGTAAAATCTGCCAAAATTAACATTTTGCATCTGTAAAAGTATCTATGAGCACTGCACCTATGAGGAAAAATACAGACAGTTAGAAGAACAAGAAAAATAAATGATCAGCAAACAAGCCATCTCCAGTTGGGTCAGTACAGTTTATTTGTCATGTTTCTGACAAAGATTGCAAGTGAGTACAGCACTTTATATATTGTTTTGACCGATGCAATCTTGCCTCTTTAGACATACATTGTGTCCTAAATTGGTCTTTGCTGTTACAACAGATGATTTTTGTACAGAGTACAGATGCAAGCATTTATTTCTTCAGCTTTGTTATCATATGTTCTTATTTATTGATTATCTAAACTTTCTTATAAGAAAGACTATTTATTGTTGTTGTTACAGCTGAAGTTATTATTTACATTATTACTACTGTTGAATGATTCAGAATTAATGAAAATTTGCAACTTACAAAGTAATAAAAAAGCTTAATAAAAACTTTGCAGCATGTATATGCAAGGCACAACATCTGCTCCTGTCATTCATTCTATAGGCAATGTATGAAATAAAATAATACACATTTTCTTATTCTTTGATGTTTGTAACATATATGTACATTTTGCAGATCATGTATTTTACATTCTTTTTATTCTTTACACATATAGTTTAGGGATGTTTTGATAGAAATGGAAAATTACTGATTAATACACGTGTATACAACTTCTAATAGAAGAGCCATTCACTGCTGTTACTATACATCAGAGTGCATCAGTGTGTGACTCTTGTACCAGGCTGCTGTGATCTTTCCATTCTATTTTTTCCCTAACAGATAGCTGAGCTGACAATTCTAAAGAACACTGTGAATTCTTATAGCTAGTTTACATCTGCTATCTGACATCTGATTATTAGTGGAATTATTTTCAACATAAATATTTATTCATATTAATAATTATGCTTTGATAAAGAGAGGAATTATTCATAAGCACTATCTTATCCTGGCTGACGCCCTTTTAGCCAGGCATTGTATTTCCATGCAGTTTTGTATTCATGCTTTCAGTCACTGGCATTCACATAGAACTCCACATGCTACTCAAGGAAGATTTCATAAGCTGGTGTCTCAAAATGATTTGAGATCCCAATACTATAACAGCATCTAAGATGGGAAAAAAAACAGTGGCATTTGGCATGAGAGCAGCAACTTCTTCAACTGTACACATTGGATGATGATGTCATTTCAGTGCTTTGTTCAAATCTCTTGAATCGATACATATTCAAATGTCATTTGAGCTTTTCTTATGATCTACCCCTATGGAGGATACCCATTTAGTTGGTTCTTCTACTGGAAAAATTACTCCTAAATGTGACTGTGACACCAGGGAAATACTGTCTGTCCAGCTATCTGGAATTTTGTAAATAATTATATGTCACTTGAAAATATTAATATGATTTATATAGAAATGTGTCACTGCCAGCCCAGCTATCTGGAATTTTGTAAATAATCATGTCATTTGTGAATAGTAATATGATTCATATGCTTGTCTTACAAATGTAGGAGAACTATATGTCATGTGTATATTAAACTATGGGTGCATAAATGTGTGTTGAACTGTATGTTATGTACTGAGCTTCAAGAATGTGTCCACAGTGTACCCTACTTGAAAAGAACAGAAATGCATATAAGCTATATACATGTGCAAATGCATGTTTGAATAGTAGAAGTTGGAACATTCAGAGTTAACTTGCAAAACTTCAAGAAAATAAGTGGAAATTGTTTTACGATTGCGTTATATCAATTTCAGTGCAGCAAGCAGACGTGATGTCTAGAGCTGGAGGTTTTCCTATTGTCTGGAAAAATAAATAATTACTAGGCTTCAAATGTAAAAGTGTTTAATTGTTTTATGACTTCCAGTTCTAGGCAAACATCTGAGAGATAAGTATTTTTCACAGAAAAATATTAAATTTTGTTAAGTTTCTGTTAGCCTGGGAACTGAAGGCAAGTGACAAAAAGTGATGTCATCTGAGCTAATCCAGCGGTAATGTTAATTATTAATTTAAGAACACTTTCTCAGAGAAAATCAGTGCATTTTGTATCTTGTCTTGGATCTAGAAACATCCATTCAACACTTCTCATCTGCATTTGCCTTGCTCTGTAAGTAAGTTATTTAGGGCATAGTATATTTTAGACATAGGAATATAGTAAAGATTAGTTTAGATGCTTTCTGTATTTATTTGAGACTGTTCTGCAATGTTGTTTTAAAATATTTCCTGTGATTCTGAACTCTGAAGTAACTGTGCTAATTGAGTATTGTGTTGTACTTTTATTATTTATTATTAAATATATTTAAAACTATCTTTGTGGCTGGTTTGTTTAGAGATATTTAAGCTCTTAGGGTACTTGCTTATATAGTTGGTGACCCTGTACAGGCCACTCCAACAGCCTTGCAAGTCTCGGTCACACTTACCATTTGGATAATAGTAACATTACACAGTAAGTTTGGGCACCCTTTGGTAAGGGCCTTAATAGCAACTGATAAGTAAGGGTGGCTGGTGGCAGCTAGTACTACCTTATAGTCTGGGAAAAAGGAATCATAGCTAGTAAACCCATGTCAGCCTTAATCAGGTGTGTGTTTGTGTTTGTATATAAATCAAATCTCAAAGTGTGTGTGTGTCAGCTACTTGAGCAGGCACATAAAGCACTGGTTGGACAGAGAGGGTGCTGGAGGTCTTAGCTTGGCCACTTAGCTGATATTTTAACCCTTTAGGTGTGCCAGTGGAGAGCCTTATTGTGGATCTGGAGAAAGAGGAAGAAACCAGATCTGGATGGACTGTGATCTCTGTGTGTGTTAAGGGAAATTGTACTTTACTGTGTGTGTGTACTTGTCATCCTCCCAATGTGTACATCCCTCACTAGTGCTAGTGGTGAGGATTGAGGCTCCTTGATTACTGGGCCAGTGCAGGGTCATCACAGTGACATTCTGTCTAGCTCTGCTTTTACTTTGCCCTGTATTGCTACTAGAACCTTCTGTGCTGGTCTGACAATTGGGCTTACTTAGTGGTCTAACTTCATGGAGTCACAACTGGAAGTTTGCCAAGCCCATCTTTGAAAATATCAGCATATTAAGAAAAAAATATTGTTTGTGAAACCTTCTTCATTGATGCTTACATGGTGGACTTCCTTATTAAATGAAATCAGTCCCATTAGCAAACTATCTTTGAGGCCTAATAATGACTGCATGTTTCTTTTGACACTGCAAGTCATGGCTGTTCCCAGCAGAACAGCATAAAAGCACTACTGAGCCTTTGGTTTGAATCTCTTCACCACCATAAGCAACAAGCTTCACACACTTTGTCAAATCAAGTTTGTCATCAGTTTTTACCTTAGCAAACATTTCTGCTGACATAACATTGCACTTTGAACCAGTATCAGTTTTGAGCTTTACAGGTCTCCCATTAATCAGTACAGTACAAAATACTTTGCTTTTTGCCAAAAAAATCTATTGCATTAACCTTTTTCTCAAGTACAGAGATACAATTGACATAAAAGGTAGGGTCACAACTTTCTACTTGATTAACTTGCTTATTGGGATGCTCTTTCTTAATAAAAGTATGTGCCTCTTTAAATTTACAAAGTTTTCTGAAATGATTCCACTTTTTATATCTCTGGCATTGCTGACCAAAAGCCAAGCACTTTTCTTATTTAGGTTCATGACTGCCTCCACAATTACGACAGTTGACTATGAGCTTTACCATGGGTTTTGCTAAATCATCCCTCAGTTTTGCTGCATGTGCCCTGGGTTTTACTAAAGCTGCCCTGGGTTTCATTGTGGGAGCCACACTTTTTGGCCTATACCTCTTAACCGTTGCTGTGTACTATCAACATTCATGCTCTTCTCATTCATAAGCATATTCATGTGCTTTTCTGTAAGCTCATATATCTGACAAATCTCTATTGTTTTGCTAAAAGTTAAATCACTGTCTCAAAGCAAACTCTTTCTCACTGCATCATTAACACCACTCACAAGCCTGCCTTTTATCAACTCATCACTCAGATCACCAAATCTGCATGTTTTTGCCTTGTTTCTCAAGTTAGTTATAAATGCTGCAAAAGTTTCACTAGGCTTTTGATGTCTTGTGTAAAATATGTGCCTTTCCATTGCTCACAGTCACTGTCACATATTCGTTTGAGGGTTGCACATTTCTCTAAATTTACATTTCAAGCAATGAGGGTCTTCCAGTGTTTCAGACTATACCACAATATGGCAGTCTTCCCCCTCCTCTGTATAAACCACAGGCGCAAATGAGCATTCTCTCTCAATGGCTTCTGAACCAGCTAAATTGAGAAGAATAAATGTTTTTGCACATGCATCTTTATCAGAAAAAGCAGCCTGAATGAAAATATCATATTCTTGCTCAAACACACTCCAATTTACATCAATATTATTATCAAACACAAGCAGACCAGGTCTGTGAAATCCCTCTGCCATGCCAAATAAACACACACCAGGTACCTGTAATTATATTCAACTGCATAACAGACTCTTTGAAATGACTGTACTCTTTGAAAAGACTGTACTGTAATACTGCGCACACTGCAAACACTTTGCACACTTTGGATACTTTGAATAGCTATAGTTAATGCGATAAAGTAGTACATTACAAAAAAATACAGTAGTTTTCTCTTGTTTGAACATTTTATCATCATCATCAGCCCTCTTTTTCTCTCATTTTTTCTACATGGGGTCTGGGTATCATGTTAGCTGTTGCCAACTCTCTTGATTCAGTGCCACACTCCTGCCTTCTTCAACATTCATTCCTGTCTGTCATAGATCTTCTTTCACACAATCCAGCGATCTCTTTTGCTGGACATCCTCACTTTCTCTTACCTTCTTTTTGTCTGTCCCAAATCTTCCTCACCTTTGTCTTCTGCATTTCTGCATGTGTCCAAACCACCATAATCTGTTCTCTTTGATATTTTCTGCAATTGGAGCTACTTTGGCTTCTGCTCTTATGTCCTCATTTATTCATCTGTTTCACAGTGTGCATCCTACCACCCTTCTCAGACACTTTATTTCCATCACCTCTAGCTTCTTCAACTGTTCTTCCTTTACTGCCCAGGTTTCTCTACCATACAGTAGTACTGGTTGCACCACTGTCTTGTACACCTTACTTTTTAGCTTCTATGGCATTCTGTCATAGACTACTCCTGACACGCTATGCCAGTTGGCTTCAGCCCCTCTGATTCTAGCTTTGACCTCTTCATTCAGACTTACCTTCTCCTCAACCACCCCTCCCAGATACTTCAAGCTGTTTACCTGCTCCACTATCTTCCCTTCTATCACTATTCTCAGCTTCTTCTGATTTCTCCAATTTGCTGCCATTTATGACCATCTTATCTGTGCTTAGTTTCATCCAATATACTTTCAGTTTTGCCTTCCATTCTCCTATCCTTTGCTGAAGTTCTAGCTCAGAGAAAGCCTGTAATGCCACATCATCTGCCTACAGGAACTTTGTTGATCTGTCCCCTCCAACCTGTTTTCTAAGGTTGTCCATCACCAGCATGAACAACAGTGGGCTCAGAGCTGAACCCTGGTGTACACCATCTCCCACTGGGAACCCCTCTGTGAGGCCGAACACTGTTAATACTTGGGTCATTGGGTACTTGTACATAGCCTGCACTAATTCTACCAATGTTTCTGGAACTTCAAATCACTGCAGTACTGCCCAGATCAGCTTTCTTGGGACCTTGTCATATGCTTTCTCCAAGTCTAGGAATGCCCAGTTGGACTCTCTTCTGATCTCTAGCTTCTTCTCCAGTATCTGTCTCACTGCAAACATTGGGTCAATTGTGCTGCATCCTGATCTGAATCTGACCTGCTCATCTTCTATCTTACGTTCTACTACTCTGCATATCCGTTTATCAATCACCCTCTCCAGAACTTTCATGCAATGTGATAGGAGTTTGATGCCTCTGTACTGCCCACAGTTGTGGCTGTGCCCTTTGTTCTTGTACACTGCCACGAGTATGCTTATTCTCCAGTCATCTGGGATACACTTTAGTACCCTCAGGAGCCATTTCTCCACTATTTTACACAGCATTTTTATCATGTCTGCTGTGACCTCATCTGAGCCTGCTGCTTTCCCTGACTTCATTTTCCTTAGTGCTGATCTTACTTCTTCTAGGGTGGGCTCCTCTTCTCCTCCTCTCATCGTAGGCTGTTTCTGGGATCATTCAGAAACTGCTCCAAATACTACTTCCATCTGTCTATGATGTCCTGTGGACTGGTGAGCAGATTGTTGCTGGCATCCCTTATGAAGGGTGTATGACTATCTTCTTTATCTTTTTGTCTTTGCTTTGCAACCTGATATAGTTCCTTTGTGCCACTTACTGAGTCACTTTCCAGAAGTTGGCAGAGTGCCTCCAATGCCCTATTCTTTGCTATTGCAACCTCTTTCTTGGCTTCTTTATTATCCAACCAGTAGTCCTTCCTAGCCTGGTCAGTCTTATCTATCTCCCACTTCTTGCACTCCTTCGAACATTTTAAATGATTTGGATATTGCTTCAAATGTTTTTGTAATTATTTCAAATACTTTTTTCAATATGCCACAATTTTGAACATTTTGTTTATTCAGTAATTGGTTTGGAATACTGCACTCTATATTCATCAAGGGAAAAATCATTTAAATGAGTTTAAGTACCTGGAAATATTTTCTGACCTGTTTACAAGTTATTTGCAAGTCATTTGAGCCACTGTTGTATATTCCTCCATTTCTGACTATGTGCCTCATGGTTTTAAGAAGTTTTGACTTTGGATCCCATTCTGCCACCATGTCACTCATCTAGTATATTCAAATAAGATGATGAGGCTTGGGTGTTCATTTAAGATATTTATTACACACAAACACGTTAAGATGGATAACTAGAACATAAAACTTAAATGAACTAACTGACTGACTGCTACACACATACATGCTTTCACTCCAGCTGCTTAGACAAAATGGCACTCTGCTTGCACATGCTCAGTACTTTTATGCACATGCCCATGAACTAGAGGGGCTTTAAAGGTACAACACACACACTATAATCTACGCTCCCTGTGTTTGAGTGGGTTTCCTCGCACATTACCAAGACATGCTGCAGGTGGATTAGACATCCTATATTGGCCTTAGGTGTGACTGTGTGCATGTGTGTGCCTTCTGAAGAAGGTGGGACACTGGGCTGGCAACTCAACAATGTAAAACTCCATTGCCACTTGTTCTGCAGACTGATAATCCACTGTGGTGATCCCTAACAGGCACAACTGAAAGGAGAAGAAGATTAGTCTTTATAGATAGAGAGTCACAGATAATTAAACCAAACCAGCCATCAGCACAAGACCTATAAATACCAATCTCATTTTGTCTATTTTCACTAACTAAAAACCAAAACCCGAAAAGAATTTTAAATAGAACATAACAAAAACGGTCAAGACAAAGGTTGGTTGATCATAGATCCACCTGAAGAGTCCTGCTTGGTACAGTGGGTTGGAGTGTCAGGTGCTCAGCTGATGAGTTTAATTCCAATTGATGGTGGTATGGAGAACCAATGCCATTTATTATAAGGCAAAGTAAGGATATGACCTCTAGCAGGCTAGAATTGACTCAGTGTTAGGAGATGTTTTAGTGGGTAAGAGTCCCACAGTACCAGGGCAGGGCCAGAGTCTGGTCATCATTAGCTTTCACCTCCTTGCAGTGCCAAAAAAAAAACGAAGTAAATTTTGCTCCATACTAATTCTAATGATCTATTATGAATGCTACATGCTATGAGTTGTGCCAACATTATGTTGTAATTTTTTATCCAAATTGCCACTTTAGAGTCTCTATTACCTCATAACATCTTATTACTATCCATACCATATAAGGACCCTGGAAGTTTTCCATCAGTCTTTAGGGAGCTATATTGCCCATGCTGAGAACCACTGGTTTAAGCAAAAGTAACTCACATTTAAGTCACTCGTTACTAAAAAAATTAACGTTACTATTACAAGTTGCTATTTTGAAAAAGTAACTAGTTGTATTACTAGTTACTAGAAATTATAATATATTATAATATATTACTCCCATCACTACAGAGAAGCCACAGGTTATCTAGAGAGTAGAAATACATGCATGTACAGTGTCAGTGGCACAACAGGTAGCATACTTGATTTTGGTGCAGAAAGCTGTGTATTAATTCCTATATCAGGTTGATCAAATGCTGACACTGCAGTGCAGCAAAAAGAGTGTGTTACACTCTCTTCGGATGAGAGATTAAACCAAGGTCCCATCTGCCTGAGTGGGAGGGAACACAGATAAATGTGAAAAATCCTATGGCACCTATCTAAAAGAGTTGGGGAAGTTCCATTATGACTTGGCCAAATTTCCACCTTGGATCTCCCGTGAAAACAGGCTGCTAGCCTAGTGGGACTAATGTGGTCAACAAAGAGTAAATAAAAGAAATGAATGCAACAGTGCTCCCTGTATGCAAACAGGCAACAGCACTCTAGCTCTAAGATGCTACTGTTAACAGTAAGATATAATCAGAACTTTTATCAGAGGTCTACGTGATACATATCATACTTCAATGTTAAACTAACAACTCCCAACAAAGGGCTTGAGTAATTGCAAAACCTATGTTGGTACAACAAAAGGTATTGCATGGCACCTTGTTAGTTGACTTAACATAGCATTCTTTTTTTTTCTTTACAGCTGGTCCTCAGTATCCTTCCATCACAATGAAGATGCAGTAAAGACATTGGTGCTTACCACTATTAAACAATCCACTAATATTCAGTATCTAAAACTGACTTGATTTGAATGGTCTCCTACAGAGAAGTGGCGTGATGGGCTACAGTATAAAGCACTGATAAGCAACAACATAAAAGTATATTGAAGACCATATCCTCAAATGCAGGTTTGTCCTTTCAGAGAATAAGTAAGCGAAGCTCAATATAGTTGAAATGGTATTGTGAGATAAGCAATGGTGGATAAAAAAGAGCCATCACATATTCCTAACCTTGCTAATCAAGCTGTAGCATAGGTTGTCTTAGTGGGACAATATAATTTAGAGTACACTGTCATCTTGAACAGAAATTCAATAGCCTAGAAGCAGTTTTAAGCAGGACAGGAATAAATTGTACCTATGCATTGAGAGAAGTACTCTAGTAAAGTAGAGGAGTAAGGTTAGCAGATGGAGACACAGGAATCGGTTGCATAAATGTTGGTTCTTAGGAGCATGTTGATGCAAATTTCCCAGAATTGTTTGGGCCCTGTTTTTCCTTGCTACTAGATAGAACAATGTGTGTGTGTGTGTGTGTGTGTGTGTGTGTGTGTGTGTGTGTGTGTGTGTGTGTGTGTGTGTGTGTGTGTGTGTGTGTGTATACGTGTACGTGTTTTTGTAAAGAATACCTTCCCTAGAATTCAGAAACATTTGTCACATTACAGTAAGCAATTTTTTCATGCAGATAGGCCACACAGAAGCGTATGTGACCTGAAGACACTTGACATGAGTAGTGGTGATCTAGTAGCAAAGCTGTTTGCATTATATGCGAATGGCTGAATAAGTAGATAGTAATGAGCTGTAGTACTATAAGAGTGTGTGAAAATGAGGTAAAACAAGATGGCAGAATGGTTCAGAAATGTATAAAAATCACAACCTGAGGCAAGAACACTAGTGTAATGACTGCAGCATAATCCTTGTGTACATGCAGGGGAATTAAAGAAATATGTTAGGCATTGCTACTGCATTAACGAGCATGTATATGTAAGAGGCTATCGTTTGCTGTTATAAGCCACAGTCATACTTCTTGTCACTCTCAGATACACTGTCATCTGACTACTCTTCACATTCCAAGAGCTTCACAATAACAACATTGTAGATATATTCTATGGGGAAAGAGATATTATACAGGAGCTGGTATCCATGTGCTAGCATTATCTGCAGTCTCGTTACAATTATAAATTACCTATCCCAGTGTAATCCATACATTACATATACTAGCTACAGGGACCTTTCAGTGTCCAACAGGAGACACAGTGGGATATCTCAGGCATCTGTCTCGAGAATACTCCTCCAGTACCTCAATGCCAGGAGGAGTATTCTCAGCATGTGGAGGGGGAATATGTGGGTTCTACGTACCATGGAGGAGAAAGCCAACACCTTGAAATAGTCCTTTTTCCTGTGGTTCTGGCATCCACACACTGCATCTACACTGAACTAAAAGCCCTACCTGATGACCTGAAAAGAAGGTGCGTAATTTGTTAATGGATTGATGCCCTGCAACACTGAGGGTATCATATGTAATGTGTCTGCAAGCCATGACACTCACATATGGCACCTGTGTGATCTGTACCAATTTATTTAGTTATTTATTTAACATTTGTTGACCAGGAAAGTCCAACTAAGACATTGCCTATTTTCACAGGAGGCCAGGGAGAAATGCTCTAGATGCAAATCTGTGGAATGTGGGAAGAAACTGGAGTACCAGGAGGAAGCCCATGTGAATGCAGGGAGGACATGCAAGGCACTGCAGCTGAGAATCGAACCGGAGAACTTCTTGCTGTGAGGTGACAACATTGCTGCACCACTCATACATTACATTTACTAGCTACAGGGATGTTTCAGTGAAATCCTGACTAAGTAGGAGCCCATTTTCAGCACTGGCCTGGGGAGAAAAGCTCTAAAGTATTACAAAGCATTTTAAGAATAATACTTTTACTGTCTTTAAAAGTAATACAACAACAAATACAATTTAAATAATCATACCAAATTAAATATAATATGAAAACATTGGTTAAGACTAGGTACAAATTATATGAGAATGATTTGGCAGTTTGAGAAATGTTAGACAGTTTCTAGAGAAATTAAAGGTATTTTAGTATAATGCAAACATGAATTGCAATACGGAGTGAGAGAAAATCAGGCTTATGGTATATTAACAGAGAAAGCCAGAGGAAAGAAATTGATAGAAGTAAGGAAGTGAGTGAAGAAGGGAGAATAAAGAGATGTAAGGTAGGAATAGGTATTTGTCCATATTTAGGGACATAATTTATGCTAGTGTTGAGCAATAACAGAGCCATCTTTTGGCTACCAATGGTTGGAAAGGGTTGACTTCTCCTATGGGCATGTTATTGGAGATGCCAGATGCACTCTGGAACCCTGGCTAATGACACCCATTTGAAATACACAGAATGTGATAAACCATTGATATACCTATAACCTATCACAAACCTGAATCATCATGAAGCATGTGATTGGGGTGCTGAAAGCATGCTTTAGTGACCTGAAAGTATGTAGGGGTACTTGAAATATGACCCTGGCACATGTTCAAAATATATATTTTTTTGTGCAATGCTACAGAGTGAGATAAGTAGGAGGCAATGCAGCACTGTGGTCCATTGCAAGATGAACATCTTCCAGCAGACCAGGAAGCAGTGGAGGGCGAGCCAGATGAATGGTCAGTGAAGGATCAAGTAGCAAGGAATGGACACGTCAGAGAGGGGCAGGCACAATATGCTGTGACACTGCCAAAGAGGTACAAGCTGATGGACAGTTTCAGCACATAGTAAGGCATATACACTACAAAAAAAGTGATGCATGCAGACCTCAATCCCAGATTGTGCTTATCCGTGCATAGGTTGGCCAAACTGTGCATCAGACACAGAAGGATCTCATTGCTTGAGCTGCTACCTATGCCGCTGACTTCTCCTCCCATTTAAGTAGTTGTATTGACAAGTCAGTCCTTATCTGCACCAAATATAATGAGAAATTTAAAAACAACCTCCGTTGGTGGAATAATAATATAAATGAATTGTATAACAGGAGAGATAAACTGCTTAATGCTTGTAGGAATACTGACACAGAGAGTAAGGGAACCATTAGGAAGATCAAAGTTGAATATGAAAATAACTATATATCTTCTTTTAACTATGTGGGGAAGCTAAGAACTAACATCTGACAATATCTGGAACAGGTCCATAATACTACTACTCGTTGAACCAAAGAAAATAGCCAATATCCTGGCTAACAATTTTAGTGCAAATTTTACTCCATCCACAGTTATAGCTATTCAACAGATTCCACAATCCCATCCATCCCTTTAATTAATATGGAATAAGTTCTTTCAGCACTATCAAAAATGAAGAATACTTCATCCATGGACCCTGATAACACACTAGGTTGCCTGATTATCAGTGTCAAGTATGGCCTTTCTGACCCTTTGCTTCACCTCATTAATGTAAGTTTCTCCACTGGTTACATTCCTGAAGCCTGGAAAACAGTTATTGTAATGCCATTACACAAGGGTGGTCCAACCATAGACCCTGGCAAGTATACACCCATTAGTCTCACTAGCCTCATATGTAAAGCTATAGAGTGCATTATCCCAGACTTCATTATCTATACATTGAAAATCTCTTAACACAGGACCCTCATCAACTCATAGATTCATAGGTTCATAGGTAGGTACTAGGCTATTGTCTCTAGGGCCTATATAAGCCTAACCAAAAAGGTACCCTGGCTTTTGCCACCCAAGAAAATTATTTTTGTGTGTCCCTTTCGAGCAGAGCCACGGAAGTGATCCCTGGGGTGAATTTCTTATCTCCCATTCAATCATCAAGATTTTTCTTGAGTGCTAATGAGGAGCTTTGTCTGATATAGATAGGTAGTTTGTTCCAGAGTATGGGAAGTCTCTGGGATAGGAATCTATCCCTCCAGCATGTTCTGTTTATTGTGGTGACAAGGTTTAGGTCCTTAGAGCATGTAGCTCAGAGGCATTGGGAGTTCTTTAAGTGGAGCATGTCCAACAGCTCTGGGTTTGACATAGCTTTGTATGTTAGGCAGAGAGTGCATCTGAGTAGGCGATATGCGATGGAGTAAAGCTGGAGGTTTTTGAGATGGAGATGGTCTGCATAGGGCATCTGTTTGAGGGTGGCAATCCTCTTTGTGAGGTATTTCTGCAGCCTTTCCAGTTGTTGTAGATGTCTTGTGAGGTTCATACCAAAATTGCCGCTGTACTCTATAATGAGTCTAATGAGTGACGAGTAGAGGGGAATAATGGCCTCTTTTTTCCTGGATGAGAAACGTTTTGTGATAAGGTGTGCCACATAGAAGGATTTCCTGACTACTGTGACTATGTTATTATCAAAGGAGAGACTACTATCCACCTGTGTCCCAAGGTCTGTTATCACACTTTCAGTATTAAGTAGACTACCGGCTATGTGGTAGTTCATGGGTAAAGAGTTTTTTCCAAAAGGGATGACAATGCACTTTTTGGCATTGAGCTTGAGGCCATGGCTTTGACACCAGGCATCTGTCTCAGTAAGGCCGTTTTGTAGGATGTCCACATCGTTAGGAGTTTTGATTATGGCTTCAAGTTTGCAGTCATCTGCAAACTTCGCTACCCAAAGACCTTCTGTGTTAGCCTGTACTTCAGAGAAGTAGATACCAAACAGGAGAGGACCCAGAACTGAACCCTGTGGTACTCCACTTGTCACTGGTCTGAAGTCGGATTTGGAGTCTGCTACATTCACAGTGTGGGTTCTGTCAGTGAGCCAGTTGGAAACCCATCTTGTGACATAGGGATTTATACCTAGTTTAGTGAGTTTATCTATAATTCCAGAGTGGGGGATGGGGTCGAAAGCCTTGGCGAGATCTCGATAGGGCGTGTCAACCACCTTACCCTCATCTACGGCTTTGGTGACTGCTTCAAAGAAGTCTATTAGATTTAGGAGACATGATCTGCCTTTTACAAACCTGAACTGGGTGGGGTCCAGAGTTTGGAGATTACCAGTGTCATTGTTTATAAGTTTCATGATAATATGTACAATAGCCTTGCAGACCAGGTTCATCAGGCTAATGGGGCGATAGTTTTCTGGGTCTGTGGTGGCTCTCCCTTTGTGGAGAGAGATAACCATCGCTGTGCACCATTCAGTGGGCACAAAACCTGAGGTGAAGCTATGACTGAACATGGTACTTGGTGGGGTGCCAGTTTGTTCTGTAGTTCGTGTAGAATGCAGCCTGATGTGTTCTTGGCTTTGGAGAGTGTGGTTTTTACCTCTGCATCCATGATTACAGGAACTTTACATTCTTCCAGTATAGAGGTAGGCCCTTTAGGAGCTAAGAGGGGGTAAAGTTAGCATTGGACCTACCTGCCAGGATGTTGGCAATATCTGCTGGTTCTGTATATTTAGTGCCATTGTGCTGTAACTCAAAGCAGATCTGAGTGTTGCCATTGAGATACTTGACATAGCTATAGAATGCTTTGTGGTTGTCTGTAGTATCAGTGGCAAGTTTGTTTTCATAACTAGCGTTGGAGTATTTTTTTGAGGGATCTCAGCTTCTTACTAAGGCGGAAGAGGGAGTTCCTCCAATCATGGTATTTTACTATTTTTTGCAACAGTTTCCTTCTTCTGTTGTAGAATTTGTTTATGGCAGGGTACCACCAGATTGCTTGCCTTTTTTTAGAGGATAGCATCTTGGTTCTGTTAGAGATTGCATGATCCATGCCCTCGAGTAAGTGCTTATAAAGTGCATTTGTTTAGGATTCAGAAGTTGTAACTCTATTTTCCGTCTGCATGGGTGGCGTGAAGTCTGCCACTTCTGTCTTAAGAAGCGTGAAGTTGGCTTTGGAGAAATTTTTTACTGTGGTTTCCTTAATGAGGAGTGGGGGCGGGATGTGGATGTCTAGGATTAGCTTGTGGTCGAATCTGACCAACGAGGAATTGACCTCTGGTGTGGAACACAGGTTGCCCATGTTGGTAATGACCAGGTCTAAGATATTGCTTCCCCTGGTGGGGGTGTGGATAAGTTGTTCCAAGGCATTGGAATTTATGAATACCCTAAAACATTGAGCAAAAGAGTTTGTACATGAGTAGTTTTCCCAGTTAATGGTGGGGTAGTTGAAATCGCATATTATTAGGGTGTTAGGTTGTACCCTAATATTTTCCAGCATATCAAGAAATGAGGAGTGGGAATCCTGGGGCATGGTGGGGGATCTGTAGCAAGCTACAGTTTGGATTGTGGTCTTGCCCAGAGTTAGTTGCACTTGGATAATCTCAGATGCATTATGCTGAGCAACTAGCCTGGAAGTGTGGATATCCTTAATGAATATGGACACGCCCCTGCCTTTAGTGTTTTGGTCCAGGTTAGGTGGTCGAAAGTTATGGTATGAATTATAGCCTGGTAATGCAGGGGTGCTCTCTGAAGCCTTAAATTAGGTCTCTGTCATTGCAAAGATGTCGATGTCCTCCATTTTAAGGAGTGCCTCGAGTGAGTGCATTTTGAGGTTTAGACATCCAGCATTGAGTAGCATTACCGTCAGATTTTGCTTGCTTGTACCTGTTACCATGGTGAATTTGTCATCTGAACCTTGCCTAAAAAAGTCACTATAGGGGTGGCAAGAGCCTTAGCCATTATCTGGAATCCCAAGGGCAACAGTTGCAGGCCATCTCTGTCAAATCATCATGGTCTGTCGATCATGTCATCACAGGCAGACAGATACTGGATCCCCTTAGAATGACACCAGAAGCTTAGCCAATTGTTGAAGTCAATCAATGTGTCCTTGTACTGTGGTATCATTTTGGGTGATGGCAGGTGCTACGCAGGGCTAGGGTAATACCTGCCTGGGCTACAAGATTGGACAGGTCCTCCATGTCTCTTTTCATGTAGTCCAGAGAGGTATGTCTCAGGTCATTCACACTAACATGGACAATGACAGAGTCATATTTGTACTTGTTGTGGAGTGACCTGAGTGCGTGCATTTTGTGGTGGATCCTGGCACCTGACAGGCAGCTGACAGTAATTTTTTCCTTGTTTAGCCTAGTGAGTGGAACATCAATGTGCCTGACTATAGAGTCACCTATGACTAGAGTGTTGGGTACATTGTTATGGCTTATGGGCTGTGGTTGAGTGGCCCACTGAGTTTGTGGGCTATGTGTCATTTAGGTTGTGTTGGGGGATGGAGGTTTCATGCCTTTCTACTTTGGAGCCCCCTGTTGCTTGGGCAGATTTTTATTGAGAGCCTCACCAAATGTAGGTGTGTGTTTTGTGTTTCTATGTTTGTGTTTTGGCGGTGTAGCTTTTGAGGGACTATGTGATGAGTGTGGTGCGGTGCAAGTGTTTACCGTCTCCTCATGACTGTGTAGTCCAGTCTTGGGTGAAGAAAACTTTGCTTCCAGTTTGGCTATATAAGTGCATCTCTCATAGGTTGTAGTGTTGGGTGGTAGGAGGTGAGGGTTGTCTGTGTATATGAAGCAATTGCTGCATTGCCCCAAGATGCCCAGATTCATCAGGTAGACAGGAGAAAACACCAGGAGCTGACCCTTAGACATGCCTGGATATGTGCTTATTTATTAAGTACTAAAAATTGTTTTGCTCTAGACAAGTGAGGAAAGTTGAGTGCTGTAGTAATTTGTAGCTTATTTAGTGCTTACAAGTTTTGAACAAGTGCTGAGCTCAAAGAAACAGATTTGAGTGCTAAAACTAAAAAACTGGCTAGTTCCAGTGGAAATTTTAAAGAGCAGACTTTATGGCACTGGGAATAGTTTAACCCTAGATAAGCGGCGATGCATAAAGTGTTTTTTTTTTTTTTTTGGATAAGCTACCTAGTGCTTACCACTCCCATTGATAAGCTAGAAGGCTTCCCTTCAACACAGAAAGGCTTGGGGGCTCAGAAGCTTACAAACAGTCCTGGATACAGCAAATATGTATCTGACTAGACTACTTACATGAAAGGCAGGAAACAAGCTTAGAATTTTTTTTTTGTAAAGTGGAAAGGAAGAAAGGAGAAGCAGAAGATAATTCAAGATTAAAAAAAACTAAGTGGGTTGGCCTTCTCAAATGTTCTTCCTGTATTAGGTAGAATGAGGTAATGACACTAGACTGGGAGGAGTGCCGCAGATCAAATTTACAGCAGGGGCGGGCAACTGCAAAGCCACTAACAAACAAACCCAAACAGATGCTTAACAAATATAGAAAGTTTCCAGTTAATACCTCACACACAGTGAAACTAGCTAGAAAAGTATGCAGCAGACAATAAAAGTGCTATAAATAAGTTGTAAATATAAGCAAAAAACAGGATACTTAATGTTATATACCACAGATCAGAGTTTGCTCAGTGCCCTTCCTCTGATTAGCTCTGTGTGAAATTTCAGAAACACGCACAAGTTAACTTCTTAAGTAACAGAAAGTTGAAACCTGAAACAACTTTAAAAAAAGCTTGAAAGAACCAATGAGGTGCTTACTCCAAGCCATAGCCCAAGTAACCCCAATCAGCCAATGGCCATAAACATGTCCCTCTCACTGAAATGCAAGAATGGCTTTGGCTAAACTAAGATGGCCTGGAATATGTGCTCAGACACACAGTCTCTACTGACAAACAACTAGGCCCAAAACACAAGCCTGAATATGGACAATGCTACAACTGCCCACACTACTTATGTAGAAAAAAACTGCAGAAATGTTTATCACAGCAGAAAAGCAGCAGTGAGCCTTTAAATGAAAGTTTTAAACAGATAAATGAGCAAGGAGACTCTAGAGAATGCTTTTAACTGCAAACAAATATGTTATATGATACACTCCTTGGCAGGAAATCAGAACAAACAACCCCAAACAGATACTTAACAAATGTATTTGTCAAAGGAAGGTCCTGCCTCTTTAACCTCAATAATTTCTTTGAAAAAGTGACAAAAGCAGTGGATAGTAGTTATGCATACAGCATACCTAGACCTGGTCAAGGCCTTTGACATTGTTCCTCATGTAGGCATTATTGATAGACTTGTAAATTTGAATATACATCCTTATATTGTGTGGTGGATAGCTAATTGGTTGTCTGGCAGAACGTTTGCAGTTAGAGTTGCAAGTGCCACTTCTCAAAGCCAGAAAGTATACCAGTGTGTGCTATAGGGTTCAGTTTTAGGCCCATTCACAGTTGGCATTTAGTTCTCAAGCTATAAGGACAGCACTCCTGACATTTAATAAACAAAGTGTGCAGATGGCTGTAAATTAGAAATAGTTATTCAATCTTCAACTGACTCACAATTGCTCCAGTAAGAGTCACACTATATTAACTATTGGTGGAAGGACAATGGTCTAAATTTAAATGTAAAAAAAATGTATCATAGTTCGTTTTCGTAAACAAAACAGTTTCATTTACCATATAGGTGATGCACCCCTCAAATTAGACACTGTTGTAAGGGATGTAGGCACTCTTATTGATAATTTCTTTATCAATTAACTTGCATATCTCCGTAGTAGTTCAAAAAGCCTTTTTATCTGACTCATCTAATGTCCAAAGGCATATATACTACAATAAACAAGTTTTAATTCCCCTTTACTCATATATCATCAGTCCCATTATTGAATATAGCAACTTTTTGGAAAGTATTGGTCTAAACATTTCACACAACTTGAGAGATATCAGAGATTCATGACTAAAAAGATTAGTGGCTTCAAAAATCTTAGTTTTTAGGACTGACTGTCAGCTCTTTCTCTGTATTCAGTCTCTTACATACACCTCTGTGGAGATCTATGCCTAACCTTTCAAGCCATGAAAGATCCAACCCCAGTTATCCTTCTATTCCTTTGCAGAACTAATGATACCTAAAATACTCAGTTAAAGGAATAAATCTTCATCAGAAGATTAAAAAAAAACTGGCATTATAGATTCATATCCCAATGTATCTCTTTGGAACAAACTCCACTACAAGTCAAGCAGAGTAAACCTTTCCACCTTCAAGGTCATCCTAGATAACTATTTTGTCTAACTTTCCTTGAAGCTATAGGTAAATTTTGAAAAGGGTTTGGTTTTTGGCTAGACTTGTAATGAACTGAACAATGACTGCTTAGTACTTACCTATGAACCTGTAAACATATAGGCAACCCAAGTGGCAAAATGCAGAGACCAGGGCACAGATACTGTTATATGCACAGGTAAGGTAGGCAGTGCATGTGTTCAGTGTCAGCCAAATTGAAATGTGTGATTGCTCTAGAGGCTGAAAATGTATGTGACCACTGTGTGTCTGAATTGGAACTAAAAGGGATTACTGCAAAACACTTTGAGTTGGGCTACTCTTACTGATTGTATGGATGTGTGAGGCAATGGGAGGCTCTACTGGTGTTTGTGTGTGCAACAGCACACACACACACACACACACACAGACGTGTGTGTGTGTGTGTGTGTGTGTGTGTGTGTGTGTGTGTGTGTGTGTGTTTCTGCCTATTTGCATGTGTGTACTGGGACACAACCTCAGCAATAGATGCAGCACTATGGCCCAATGTAATGAACTGCTCCAGAGCAAGCATGGAAGATGAGTATGCATCCTGTATTTCCCCACATGCCCCTGCCCATGGGAGCTGCCTCTTCCAGGAGTTTCATCATTAGTACCATGGGCCTGGCTAGATATATGTCTGCTGTATAACCATTAGCATTCGATGACACTAGGGACACCCACTCCTGCTTGTATGTAATTCATGTTACTCTGCTGGAAGAAGCTGCAACTTATTATTTTACATGGTGAAGAGGCACATCCAGTCATTATTAGGGTTCAGAGACAGTTTAAAAATGAGACTGCTTTCATTTAATAAGGAAGTCCACCATGTTAACTTACAAGACCACTACTCTAATTTTGCTCAGTACATTTTTTCTAACTGTGCTGATCTTTCCAAAGACTAACTATGCAAACGTCTAGTTGTGTACTCCATGAAGTTAGACCCAGAGATCAGTCCAGTTATTAGGCCCACACGTAAAGTTCCAATAGCCATGCAGGACAGAGTCAAAGCCAAATTAGTTAAAATGGTGCGAAAAAGTGTGATTTGTCCAGTTGAAACTCCAACTGAATGGGCATCTTCCATGGTGGTAGCTCATAATAAAATCTCAGATGACATCAGTATATGTATTGACCCATGAGATTGGAACAATGCACTAAGAAGACCTCATCACCCAATACACACAGTCGAAGAAGTTGCAGCCTTGATGCTATATACCTCCATTTTTTTCTGTCTTAGAAGCAAAGAGTTCATTCTGGCAAATTCAACTTGACAAGAAATCATCATTGCTCACTACTTTCAGTACTCCATTTGGCAGGTACAGATTTTTGAGAATGCCATTTGGAATAAATTCTGCAAGTGATATCTTTCAACGTGCAATGGAGCAAATTTTTTAGGGTATCTTTGTGCTATCATAACAGATGACATACTAGTAGGAGGTCATGATGAAGCAAAACATGACAGAAACCTCAGAAAAATTCTCAAAAGGGCAACTCAAGTGAATCTTTAGCTCAACCCACACAAATGCAAATTCAGGCTACAAGAAGTAACTTATGTTGCTCATTTACTTACAAGTACAGGCTTATGACCAGACCCTTCAAAACAAACAACCATTCTCATGATGCCACCTCAAGACAATGTTCAAGCCTTTCAACGTTTTCTTGGCATGGTCAACTACCTAGGCAAATTCATTTCAGACTTCAGCACTGCTCAGAGAGCTGACATGTAAAGATGTATCCTGTTCTTGTTTAGAGCAACACCAAAGAGCATTTCATGCCCTGAAACAGAGAATTGCTAGTCCACCAAATCTCAGATACTATGATGTTCACAAACAAGTTACACTTTCCTGTGATGCTGCAAACTTTGGTCACGATGCAGTCATTCTACAAGAGGATCAACCTGATTCCTATACATCAAGAACTCTTACCAAAACTGAGATGCAGTATGCCCAGATAGAGAAATTTTGGCAATTGTGTTCGAATGTACGAAGTTCCATGATTATGTTTATGGTAGACCTATCCAGATCAAAACAGACCACCAATCATTAGTCACTGTCCTGAGAAAGCCTATTCATTCACCTCAAGCCAGACTGCAATGTATGATGCTGGAATTGCAAAACTACAATTTCAATCTTGTCTACAAGAAAGGCAAACTTCTTTATCTTGCTGATACATTATCCATATCACCCATAAATACCACAGAACAACATGTGAATGAGAACCTTGATTTTGAAGTCCTGAAAGTGAGAAATTTTTCTTCCACTCATCTTGATGAGTTGAGAGATCACACAGCCACAGATCCAGTTTTACAGAGGCTTAACCACTTTATCAATCATGGATGGCCGTCAAAGCAATCTAGTTTACCTCAAAAAGTGCAACCTTATTTTCCATACAGAGGTGAGATTTTGTCTGACATAGGTATCATATTGAAAGGTCCAAAAGTAAATTGTCTCTGCAACAAGAGTACATTACTATCTTGCATCATTGTCACCCGGGAACCTAATCTGCCAAAACAAGGGTGAGAGGACTAGTATTTTGGCCTTCTATGTCACAAGACATTGAAAGAGCACTTTCAGCTTGTTCAGTGTGTAATAGTACTAAGCCTCATCAACAGTAGTAACCACTCCAGCTTAAACAAATTCAAGAACTACCTTGGTCGACAGTAGCCACTGATATCTTTGAGTGGAATGGTCAATAGCATTTGGTGTTAGTAGCCTCTTACTCAAATTGGTTCAAGATTGACCTACTTTCTAACCTAGCATCCATTACAGTCATTACTAAGATGGTGTCATTTTGCTGTTCATCAAGAAAAACGGCTCAGGAAAAATGCCAGCGTCCACAAACAAGTATTTAATAAAATCAGTGTCCTTTAAAAAACAAATGTTGTGATGGAAAAAAGTCCAAAGTAAGCCAAAAAACAAGAATCAACAAATCCAAGTGTAAAGCGCTTTTTGTCTGTTAATATAAACAGACTTCTTCAGACAAATGCACTCTGTAAGTCAAAGGGAATTTAAATGCAGCACAAGTAGTCACATGACAGATGTTACTTCAAGTCAACTCTATCAGAGTCAGAGCAGTGCTGACTTGCTTTTCACCTTTTAAAGAGAAAGACAATATGCAAAAATCAAGAAAACCTAACAACAAGTAATTTGAGTTAAACACAGTGGTTCAATGTGTTTCATGCATTGCATTCTAGTTATTTTACACTCTACTTCTCAAAAGCAAAAAGTGTATATGTGTATTATTACAAACCAGGATGTTATATCAACGAGCATTAACATATAAAAACATACAAATGCTAATGTTGAATGTGTTGTCAGTGCCTGTATGTGAAGTACTGAACAGGGCTACAGTTATGTCCCAGATGTATGATAAGTCTAAATATTAGAAGGGTGCCCATACGTGTAACGCTATCGCACTACACCCTCCCAAAAAACAACAATGTATTAAACTGTGTATATGGTGTGTATTTAATAACCTGTCCTGTCAGAACAGGGTTAGACACTTATTAAAACAATGTCATTAAATACTAAACAAACTACCTTAAAATGTACTAAAACACAACAAGTAATAGACACTTATCTTCTGATTTATTGGATTTGAGTCTTTTGCTGGTACAATAAACTTTCGTTTTTTCACTGGTCGTATTGGTTCCTTGAGAAATAGGACAACCTTCATAGTGCCGGATTACATGCATTTGAAGTTTTCTTGTGGTGTGCTGTTTGGTTACCAATTCTTAAGTTTAGGTATACAGGCAAGCGAATAAACTTCGTTCAATCCTGGTGGGCGACATGCATCCAAACGTAACTGCCATAAAAGTTCTATCTTTTCTAAATTTAGTGAACTGGAGCCACCTCTAATTATAGTATGGATTAAATTGTCCTGATCTTGTATTTGCTCAATAACTTTAAATTTAAATGAGTGGTTGGGGTTTTCCATACAGTGCTTTGCTAGTGCATTCTCTTGTTTGTGTCTACTGATTGCATATGTGTGATCGTAGATCCTGTCACGAAGCCTTCTGTCGGTTTTCCCGACATAGAAGGCTGGGCATAGTTGATATAAAGCCAGGTAGACTACACCTTTAGAGTTACAGTTGAATTTGTTTCTCAAAACATCATTTCTATCTCTGATAACAAACTTGCTGCCTATGTCTATATACTTACAATAATTACACATCTCACAACGGAACATACCTGCTGTTCTGCATGTGTTGTTGTGTTGACCTTCTATGATGTTTTTTATATTTTACCACGCCTGTAAGTGACAACCGGTGATGGTCCTAACTTTTGGGTGATGTCTCAGTTGTGAGCAAGTGCCAATTTCTTTTCAATATGTCCACCACTTCTCTTGCTCTTATATTGAAAGTGACAACAAACCTAATGTTTCCATTGGTTGTTTGTGTTGAACTTCTACTCTCAAGTGTGTTATAGTTAGAGGTGTTTATTTGATTAGTCTGTTCAGCGACAGTTGTGTCAAGATCTAGATTTGACTCCCTTGGTACTAGTGTGATGTCCTTGTTCAAAATTGGTTTGTATATTCCTTTTTCTCTTTTAACTTGGACTTCCATTATTATGTTGTTGATTAATTCAGTGGGGTAACCCCTGTGTGAAAACATATCATACAGGTTTTCACATTCCACTAAAAAATAATTTTGCATGGTGGTCATTCTTGCAGCCCATACAACTTGTCCTTTAATAATGGACTTTTTTCTGGTGCAAAGGGTGGGAACTGTTGAAATGCAAGAGTGAGTTAGAGTATGTACTCTTTCTATAAATTTTAGCTGTATAGTGTTGACCCAATATGCTTTTTGATAAGAGTACATCAAGATAACTAATACTCAACTCTTGGTAAACACTGGTGAATTTTAAAAAATCAGTAGTGTTGTTAAAATATTCAACCAGTTCTTTTGCTAAAGTACTGCCACCTGAAATTATAATGAAAATATGGTCCAAGTGCCGGGTATAAAAGGAAATACTATTCTTCAAATTTGTGTTTTCAAGAACAAATTTATGTTCCCAATGGGCCATAACTAAGTTGGCAAAACTGCCTCCATATAGGGAGCCCATAGCTGCCCCAATTTTTTGTAAGTAAATGTTGTTGATAAAAGCAAAGAAATTGTATTCCAAAACTATACCCAAAAGTTGTTCAATTAATCTTTGCTCAGAGTCACTTGCTCCTCTTAAACTAATGAATTCAACTACCCACTTGATACCTGTGTCATGAGGAATAGACGTGTAAAGATCACAAATGTAAATAGTTAAAAAATTATTTTCATCATTATATTCAAGTGTGTTGATTTGTTCAAGGAATGACCATGAATCTTTGCAAATTTGTTTTTCTTTACTTACGTACATTTTCAGTATGGAGTCAATCACCTTAGCACAGGGGTATGTGATAGATTGACGAGTGTCTATCAGTGCTCTCATAGGGGGGTCATTGAGGTCTTTGTGAATTTTGGGCAACCCAAATAAGGAGGGTAGTCGGGGTGACAGCAAGTTTAAATAATTGTTGATATGTATATCAGTCAGTGAGTCGATAAGTCATTAATAAGCATTTTTATTCTATTTTGTGCTATGTTTAACTCATTTAAACTCACTTCTTGGTAAGTCTCACCTTCAAGAAGTTTTGTCATTTTATCAATGTATTGACTACCTTCCATTACTACTAACCCGCCACCTTTATCTGGTTTCATTATATGGATGGGTAGGTTTTTAAATTGTATTAACTTCAATTTGTCCTCTGTGGAGACATTATGATGGTCAGTAGAACAAACATTCTTACTAAACAATTTCCTTATTTCTATTTCACACATGTGGTCAAAAAGGTGAATGAGTGGATGTGTAGGTGGATTATAGGTGCTTGCTAACCTGAAGGCATACCTATCAAGTATCCCATCACCTAGTAAAGCTGTTAGATTGAGCTTTCTAATGTAAAGTTTAAAATCTAACAGGGTTTCAACCACATCACCCTTATTAGATGGAACAAAGTTAAGTCCATTTGCAAGTAATTCAACCAAACTGTTGTCCATGGTAAACTCAGTGTAGTTGTAAATGTTAAAGTCTCCTTTTGCATTGGTAACAAGTTTGTAGTTGATGATAGTATTGTCCGGTTTGTCTACCTCAACATCAGGGAGGTACCCCATTACCTCCTCCTGTTGCTTGTAGCTCAAATGTTATAAAATTTCCTCTGTTTCGCACCATGTCTGTTGCGACTCCTCGCTGTCCGCCCTTGAAAGTGTTTTGACTGATGGTTACTAGAAGCACCCTCTGTTTCAATGTTCTCAGACCTGTCCCTGTTCGTTAATGGTGCAACATGGCCTGTCCCTGGTCTTGGTGATATCAAAATGTTGTTGACCATATCAGGGTCATTCGTACCATAATCAGGTAGAGTGGCATTGGTGTTACTCATAAAGTTGTTATGGGACTGGGAGGTAGGTGGTTTCGGGTAGGCTGTACCCTCCTCATAGTCCTTTAAATCTCTTCTGAGTTTTCTAAGTTTAGTTTCTTTCATTCTATCAATTTGTTGGGAAATACTGGTAAAAATTTGTTGGTAGTCATACTGGTGTCTGTCAAACACAGTGTCCTTTTTAATGTCCTTTTCCAATACATTTACTTCCTCAGTGAGGTGTTTAATTTATATTGAATAGTGTTTGCACATAATCTTTAGCAGTTCTAAACCTTGAGTGTTGAACAACTGAATAATGTCTTTAAAAAACTAAGAACCTAGTTCTAGACCTGTAGGGTATTGCCAAGTGCGGAGGCCTTTATGGATAATGTTCTCTTTTATACAGGTTTGAAAATATTGCAATTCAAGTTGCAGTTTTTTTAATTTTAAGTAGCTTAGTGTCAAAAAGTTTAAGTTTAAAGGAAATACTCACATTACTTCCAGCCGGGTTTCCTGTAGTTGCATTTCTGCTCTGAGAGTTTAAACTTGGTTGCTCATTCAACCAAGTGGTTAGATCATAGGACCCAATAAGCCCCGAAGTAATGGTGGTTTCTGTAGTAATATCCCGGTTATTGTTGTTGCCCATGTTGTTGTAAGCAGCCACTTTGTGGTTTCCATTTTCATTCACTGGAACTTGGTTAATTATAAAATTTGATGAGTTGGTTCCATTTGCTCCCTCTGTAGTGCTGGATAAAACCCTTTGTGTTTGTGTAGCACTCGGTTGAGATAAACACTCAACTCTGGCTGTTAGGTTCTCCAAACGTTGATTCATTGCCTCCAGCAATAATGTTAAGTTGCCTCTTCCGTCTATTTCTGAACCTGAGAGGTTAAGAACGTTGTCACTATTTCCCGTAGCCATGAACAAACAAGTCAACCACAAAGAACAAAAAACTGATGTGAAAAACAAGAAAAATGGCTCAGAAAAAATGCCATCACAACCACCAATGTTGTGATGGAAAAATGTCCAAAGTAAGCCAAAAAACAAGAATCAACAAATCCAAGTGTAAAGCGCTTTTCGTCTGTTAATATAAACAGACTTCTTCAGACAAATGCACTCTGTAAGCCAAAGGGAATTTAAATGCAGCACAAGTAGTCACATGACAGATGTTACTTACAGTTAACTCTTTCAGAGTCAGAGTAGTGCTGACTTGCTTTTCACCTTTTAAAGAGAAAGACAATCAGAGATCAGGACAATTTAATCCATACTATGCTTAGAGGTGGCTCCAGTTCACTAATTTTAGAAAAGATAGAACTTTTATGGCAGTTACGTTTGGATGCATGTCGCCCACCAGGATTGAATGAAGTTTATTCGCTCGCCTGTATACTTAAACTTACGAATTGGTTACGTTAAGTGTACAATTTTACATTTAATGCACACATTGTTGTTTTTTTTTTGGGGGGGGGTGTAGTGCGATAGCATTACACGTATGGGCACCCTTCTAATATTTAGACTTATCATACATCTGGGACATAATTGTAGCCCTGGTCAGTACTTCACATACAGGCACTGACAACACATTTAACATTAGCATTTGTATGTTTTTATATGTTAATGCTCGTTGATATAACATCCTGGTTTGTAGTAATACACATATACACTTTTCGCTTTTGAGAAGTAGATTGTAAAATAACTAGAATGCAATGCATGGAACACATTGAACCACTGTGTTTAACTCAAATTACTTGTTGTTAGGTTTTCTTGATTTTTGCATATTGTCTTTCTCTTTAAAAGGTGAAAAGCAAGTCAGCACTGCTCTGACTCTGAAAGAGTTAACTTGAAGTAACATCTGTCATGTGACTACTTGTGCTGCATTTAAATTCCCTTTGACTTACAGAGTACATTTGTCTGAAGAAGTCTGTTTATATTAGCAGACGAAAAGTGCTTTACACTTGGATTTGTTAATTGTTGTTTTTTGGCTTACTTTGGACTTTTTTCCATCACAACATTGGTTTTTAAAGGACATTGATTTTATTAAATACTTGTTTGTGGATGCTGGCATTTTTCCTCAGCCGTTTTTCTTGTTTTTCACATCAGTTTTTTGTTCTTGGTGGTTGATTTTGCTGTTCATGGTAGTCTGCACAAAGTTATTTCTGACAATGGCACACAGTTTACAAGCCAACAGTTCAAAATCTTTGCTAAAGAATGAGACTTTACTCATGTCACAAGTAGTCCTGAGTACCCGCAGTCAAATAGTTTGGCAGAACATGAAGTTCAAAGTGCAAAAGAGTCAAAGAAGTCAAAATGAGACAATAGCGATGTTTTCTTGACTCTCTTGAAACCAGAACCACATTACCAATCAGCAGTCAATTGTTGGTTCTATGTATCAAGAACAACAGATCTGTTGAGGAAGTCCTACTATGATAAGACAAGCAAACCGCTCAATCCATTGTAAGAAGGAGAAGTGGTAAGGATGCAGACGTCCTGCGGTTATGATCAGATTGGTGTCATGAAGAATATTGGTCCAGAGCTGAGATTGTACATTGTGGAATCAGAAGGAGCAATCTTTAGGTGGAATTGGAAACATTTATGACTGGTGTCCGAACCTATATCACAGTACATAGCCTGTGAGAAAGACTCTTTAACTCAGAGTGAGTTGTCCAGTGTTCCAATTCCTGAGGAAATTCCAGAGGTCATTCCTGTTCCTATGATGAATTCAGAAATTCCTGATATGAGTTGTGCACCGCAGACTGTCCCTGTTGCTAAATTTGGTCCCAACTGTTATGTTACAAGATATAGTCAAATCTCTAAACCCTGCAACAGATATGAAACAACTTGGGATGAACATTGTGTTTTGTTTCTAATGTATGTAGTAATGCATGTCTAGCTCTGATATTGTTTCATATAAAGGTCGATCTTTTTAAGTGGGACCATGTAGACCAATATGTGTGTATATACCTCTATGAAGCTATTCAAGGGCTTGCACAAGTCTATAAATACTGAACACATGCACGTCTGACTGCCATTTTGTAGCTAGCTGTTGAGATGTAAGCATGTATGTATGTAATGTCTGTCTGTTAACTAGTTAATTCATAGTTAATGATTCTGCTATCCATCCTGATGTGTTTCTATGTATTAAAGCATCTAAACAAAAGCCCAGGCCTTCTTCTTATATGTGTTAGAGATGAACGAGTGACACCAGGAAACTATAGACCCATCAGCCTGATTGGCCTTGTCTGCAAGGCCATGGAGAGAATCACCTTGGACATTATCAACAAGGACACTGGTGATCTTCAAACTCTTGACTCAACCCATTTTGGCTTTGTTAAGGGCAGATCTTGCCTGTTAAATCTAGCGGAATTCTTCAAGAGTGTCGCCAAAGCCCTGGAAGAAGGTACATCAGTACATACTGCCTATCTTGTCCTGGCCAAGGGCTTTGATAAAATTCCCTGCTCAGGCATCCATGAGAAACTCACCCAGTTCTGGATTAACGCATATATCATTAGACAGGTAGTCAAATGGCTCACCAACAGAATGCATACAGTCATACTTGGTGATTTCACCTCTACCAGCAGAACTGTTACCAGTGGAATTCCACAAGGGTCTGTGCTGGTCCTCCTACTGTTTGGAATCTTTTACTCAGAAATTCTGGTCATAACATATGGCCTGTGGCTCACCAAGTTTGCTGATGATTGGAAACTGTGTGCAATCAGTGAATCCCCAAATTATGTCAATATACTACAAAATAGGCTTACATACATAAAATATCTTTACCAAAGCCACAGACTTAAACTTAATCCAAAAAATGCACTATTATCCCTAATGACAAAGGAGAGGTCCCTGCAAATTACACTATTAATAATACCCCCTTAAGTTCCAAACCAAGCCAATGGTGAGAGATTTGGGAATGCAGATTGATAGCAATGTCAACTTTGATCATCATGTGTTCACAGTGGTAAGGAAGGGCTTTATTTAATACTGCACACCTCATAAGTAAGAGCATAGCATCCAAGACTAAGGATGTTATCAACCTACTATACTCTTCCAGCATCATTCCAGTAATAGAGTACAATGCTCCCTTTTGCATGTACCTCACCAGACACCTGCAACAGCTGGAGAGACCTAAGAGGTTTCTCACCAAGAAAATCTACAGATTTCAACACATAACCTACATGGACAGACTAAAGGCCCTGTCACTGTACTCTATCCTATAGACTGCTGAGAGGTGATTTGTGCCTGGCCAACAGAGCACTCTTGAATCCTGCCTTAATGGAAGTGCTGTACCTCTGCAAATCAAATGGGCCAGGACTCACTAGCTATAGGGGCCTTAACCTAGCCTGCAACATCAACAGGACATGTTGGAGACATAGATATGTCTCCCAGAGATTGCCACTTCTATGGAACAAACTCTCAGTTCACATGAAACTCAGCTCCTCAACGACCCTAATTAAGAGTAACTTGGACAGTTTGATGGGAAATCGTAAATGCACCCCAGGGGTTTCACCTATGTCACTCTTAGACAGGGGGAACCAGTGCTGATCATGGATTCATGAATATGGACTACATATCATGATCTATAAGGGAACAATGGTACAACTTCGCTAGGCATGAAAAGGCCTGGGGCCATTAGCCTAGTAACTTCCTATGAACATATGAACCTAGGGCCATTATGGTAGTAGCCTCATATGAACCTATGAAGCAATAAACCTATGCAGGACTGCTGATGTCATGTACTATAAGTTCAAGTGCAATCATGCAAAGTTCAGATTTGTGCTGTGGCACTTGAGTTAAATACTGTGTTCTTTAGTCAGTGTATTTAGATAGGTAGGGGTTCTATTCTCACTGCAGTCAAATGTGTCTGTGTGTGTGCTGTTGCATGACATTACAGAGAGCCATGTGAGACACTGTTATTACCATGTTCTCAGCAGACACTGCTGATGTCATAAGATATATCAGTTGTTTGGAAATGCAGTCATCCAACCAGGGCATGGTCAAACACTGGTCTGGAGACTAGGCAGATGTCACCTCATCCTATACAAGATAGATTACAGTGACATGGCTT
Organism: Protopterus annectens; assembly: GCF_019279795.1. NCBI lineage: Eukaryota > Metazoa > Chordata > Ceratodontiformes > Protopteridae > Protopterus > Protopterus annectens. Next base: position 740,262,757 of record NC_056726.1, read on the forward strand.
TTAATCTATCCACATACATCATGGCATGATCTGCAGGCCCTGTGTTATCTTGCTGAAAAAGTTCTGTGGTCTCTCCGGCTGCTGCATGTGTCTGGTGAGGTATGTGCAAAAGACAGAATTATACTGTATTACTGTTCTGATGAGGTTTGACTACAGTGCTGCCATACAATCCTAAGATCTGAATATGATGGTGTGACTTATTATGTGCATCATATGTTTGTCCTGGAAAATCATTGAAGAAAGAAGTTAGAAAGTAATGATGCAGTTTTTGATTTCACAACCCTTACAAGAGCATTCACTGCACAATTGTGAAATTTTGATGCTATTAACTGGCTAACTTTCCAAGACCAATAAAAGTCAAAGGTACAATGACTAGCTCAACAACGTAAATACAGGTATACTAAGCAGTAAAACTTAGGTACGCACCCCGAACTACAGACACAGCTTTTGTATCCCTGAATCCAAAAAATAGAAAACATGGATATGGCACAGTTATCATCGCTTGCACAGGGTGTTGTGTGGGGGGACCAGGAAGCCTAGGCTGACACAGAAGGTCAGTGAGTGTGTATGAGTAAGAAGGAGAAAAAGGCAGACATTGGGATAAAACAACAGATGGCGGGTGACACAAAATGAGTAATTGTCATGTGTTGGTGTGTGTGTGTGTGTGTGTGTGTGTGTGTGTGTGTGTGTGTGTGTGTGTGTGTGTGTGTGTGTGTGTGTGTGTGTGTGTGTCTGTAGGGATCCTCCAGGTGAAATGGGTACCTGAGTGTCTGCATGAACACAACCAAGCTCTGTGCTAGCTCTACATCTTGGTGTATCAGGCAGGTGTGAGCCATGCATGGTAGAGGTGGCAGTTCAATGTTGTTGTCCTCCACCATGAGAAATGGCTCTGCCAGGAGTTGCACTGGCACTTCCATGCAAGGTCAGAGGCAGTGCTGCTACCTGAACATGACTGATGTCTGCCGGATGAGTTCCCTTCATGGGGATGCCCAGGGCACTACTCCATGATCCGCCTATCTGGGTGGGGATAGCACACTAACTGATGGAGCAGTGGAAGTACTGGCACTATGGGAGCATGACGGGATGGCTATGTTGGCTGACAGCAGATGATGTAACTGACCTACACCCATGAGAATGCCATTCCCCTCCCAGCAAATGTTTCATCAAAGACACTGCTCATTCCATGACAGACAGTCTCCGGTCCATACAGATACCCATCATTCAAACATGTCATTCATCTGATCCAGTGAATTGGCAACATGGTGGAGGCAGTCACACATGTCAGACTCTGCCACATCCACAACCCTGAGCATTTGTCTGGAGTACCTATGGGAACATGCCTATGCCTCCATGATGGCCTTAAACATAGTTTGAGTGGCATGGTAAGTGACACCTGCACCAGGAGGAGGAGGGACAGCACGCCCCCTTTTAGCACCCCATCAATCTTCCTGTGTGGCACCTCACCCACACTCTGGCTATAGCCAGACTCAATGGCCACTGAAGCCACAGTAGCCACACTTCCCTGATCAATGTCCTCGCTTTCCACCTGTCCAATATCTGTGGGCTCAGTGGACTTGGTAGGTCTAGGCCAATAGAAATGCAGGGGATGGCTGTATATCAACCTGTGTGTCAGACTCAAACTCTGCTCTTCCGGACTGTGCCTCAGTTTAGCCAACATCATCATCAAAGTCTGCTGATACACTGACATCAGGTGGCACAGGGCCCACACTCCCACTGTCATGCTCACCTTTGATAAAAAGCAAGAAACACAGGAATACATTAACACTTGCAGTACTATAGTGCAATATATGCTAACAAACTAACAGTGCTGCCACTATTACAGACAGTACAGCAATACACACAACAGGCTGGAGATCAAAATCACACACTATTGTATTTCTTTAAATTGCTCAGCAGTACTGACATAAAAATATGTGGCTTGCCATCTGCAGAAGATATACTGCGCTGTAGTCCAGACAGTCCTGGAAGAAGTTAAGCAAGAGGTAAGGGCAACATTATCACAATTAACAGTAATACAGAGTGTAATACAGTTACTCCTTTATAAGTGCATTAAGTTTAATGCCAACAAGAATGTGGCTTCAACTCCAACCTAAGCTTATAACTGTTGCAATCTTCAACCCATCAAAAAAAGACATGTGACACAGAATTATCTTATTCATTTCAATTGTTTTACTGTGCAACAGTGTTCAACTGTTTAGATAACAAAGCCTATCTGGAAGCTCCTCCTTGGATGTGCTTGCTGTCTTGGAAGGTGTTGAGCCCACATCTAGTACAAGCTGTCCTGCACTCTTCTGAGAGCCATGAACTAACTGTTTATTGGGGGTTACTGGGGATTCCTTAACAGGTCCTCCCCTGGTAGCCATTTGCTCACAGCCTGCTGCAGCTGCTCACCTGCATGCAATAATCATCATGTCAGTGGCCATGTGACACACCTGTTCATATGTTCTGCCATGGCCACCCATGGCTTTGAGGTCTTGTACAGTCAGCTGCCATATTCTTACCCTTTGTGCCATACCTCACCTTCTCCTTTCCAGGAGAAAAAACATCATGTTGCCAAAACCCATTAATAATTACTTGAATTTCGGCATCAGTGAAGGGGGTCTCTGTGGACTGACATGCCTGAGTGACATACATGTAGGTGTCCTAAAAGACAATGGATGCATAAGTAGCACATAACTGCAAAATAACTGTTTCCAGATAAAACAGAAAAGGTAGCCAGTCACTATTACCCACTGGAGAAATATAAAACAGTCCAGAGATGGGAAATACTAACAACAGGCAGGATGCAAAACAAGGAGAGTAACAACAGCAACATATCCTTGTTTGTGACATAACAGTAAGTCACCTTAGCCCCCCACCCCCAGGAGAACAGTCCATTCTTGTTTGTGCCATAACAGTAACTCATATTTGCTCCTCCCACAAAAGAACAGGCAGATAACCCATTTTGCTAACAAAGTTTCTTTGAAATGCTAAAAGTGCTAGCAAAGGACCTGCCCCTGAAACATTTGTATATATTTGTCACACAGCATTTCATTTTCCTGCATTGTCAATCATGTGTACCTCTGAAATGGCTTGACAAATATAGCCATGCCATCAGTACACTTCTAACTAATGCATACAGATAAAAGTGTAAAAGCTTTTGCTTCACATTATTTTTAAATGCATTCCAGCATATGCAATATGTAGCTGACAAAATGGGAGCATACCTACTGAAGTTCAGTACTCCTCTATACAGAAATATCCTGAAGAAAAAGTGTTTTTTCAGTCTTCTAAAGATATACAACTCTCCTAATCATCAGTTTGGCTAGCTACACATTTGCCTTTTTATAATGGTGTAGTTTATTAATGGATTGCATCCATCTTTGTCTGTGTTTCATAGATGCTAATTACGACATAAGCAGCTGAATTACACGGTAATCAGCCAATCCAACAGAGTGGAGCTATTCAATAAGCTATAAAGCATCTATGTAGATGCCAAGCTGTTTATTCCTGCAGATTTCAAAACATTTGGAGTACAGACAAGGAAAATCTACACAGACAGAATGTTAGGGGGTGCTGCTGCTTTAATCCATTTGTGCATGCTAAACACTGAATCCAATGCTACTGCTGCTGCCAATCAGCCCAGACTGAGAAGGAGAAAAGTTTTCATGCCACATTTAACTTATCACAACCTACTTGATGTGAAAAGTTTAGAGCACAACAAATGGGCAGGACAGACTACAGGAACTCTGTGACCTATGCTGCTCTCAGCTCAGATCCCGAGCCAACCAAGGGGAAACCATCCCAGTTGAAACTAAGGTATGTGCAGCTCTTAGAATCTTAGCTACAGATACTTTCAGACACAAACAAGGGACATGCTGTGAGTGTCATTGGTGTCAGCATCTGCGACACTTCACAAATTCCTGGATGTTATGCTCCAACATGCCAGTAAGCACATATATTTTCCCCATGGCTCTGAGGAGAGGATGAGAAATATGCAACAGTTCTAACAGGCAGCACACTACCCTGAAGAACTGGGTGCCATGGATTGCACTCATGTAGAAATTAAGGCACCCCTGGGGAATAGGGTAGGCTTTACGTTAACAGAAAAGGCTACCACTCTATTAACTGCCGAGTCATGTGTAATGCCAAGGGAATCAGTTTGAATGTGTGTGCTGGCAACCCTGGCAGTTACCACGGCTCACATATCTGGCATACCTCCATACTGTTCCAGATGTTTGCTATGCGGGATTACCTACAGGGTCATCTACTGGGGGATGTAGGCTATGCACTAGAACCGAGACTGATAACACCCATCAGAAATGCACACACACCTAAGGAAGAATGTCATAATGAGGCACACACTCACACCAGAAATGTCACAGAGCATGTGTTTGGCCTTCTGAAGTCACTGTCTCAGTGCCTATATACATCTGGGGGAGCCCTGCAGCACAATCCATGGACAGCTACAGAAATATTCACAGTATGTGCCATGCTACACAACATAATGCTGAGGAAACAGCTGCAGCAGGATCAACAAGGGAAGAGGCACACATACCACCAGCAATGCCAAGGTCACCACAGTCACAGAATGATGAGGAGTCAGAGGGGAGACCACCAGCTGCTGTGGGTGTAGGCAGATGTTGACATGCTCAGTATGCCCTTGCACTGGCTAAGGTACAATGCAGAACACACTCACTCACTCACTCACTCACTCACTCACTCACTCACTCACTCACTCACTCACTCACTCACGCCACCTAGGGGCTTAAAACTTTCCTCTCACTCACATACATATTTAACATTGTTGCCAGGCAACTCACACAATCTTTACCTCCCCAAGTATTGGCTGTGTAATGCTTGCATCAGAAAGAGAGAGCCCTGAAGTAACACTGTGACAACTGCTGCATTTACAAGGTAAGTTCTGAGCCTGCAGTGTATTGTTTAATAATATTATGGCATATCATTGTATTTCATCACTTGGTACAGTAAGCAAGTAAAAGGTGGGAGATTTGTACAGAAATTACCTTAACATATGACAGCAGAGATGTCTTTGTCTTTCATATTTCCATTTTTAAGTAGTAGGTATCAGGTGTCAAAGATTCACATGGTCACACCTCTCAAAAGTATTGATGATCACTGCATGCCGTCAGTTTAGCACCATACACTTGTACTGGAAAATTATTAATGGATTGTATCCATCTTTGTCTGTGTTTCATAGATGCTACTTACGACATAAGCAGCTGAATTGCATGGTAATAATAATAATGGTAATTATTAAAGGGAGAAGTTAGAAAGTAATGATACACCTTGCAGTTTCTGACTTCACAACCCTCACAAGATCAAATAACATGTAGTATGCAAAACAAGGAAAGTAACAAGAGAGTAAGAGTAACTTACCGTTCCTCCCCCCACAAATGAGCAGTTCATTCTTGTTTGTGCCATAATAATTCACCTTTCCTCACCCAAAAAGAACAGTCTACGCTTGTTTGTACTATAACAGTAACTCAGCTTTGCCTACCCCCAAAAGAACAGTGCACCCTTGTTTGTGCCATAATAGTAACTCAGCTTTGCCCCCCCCTCAAAAAAGAGAATGCTATGCTTGTTTGCGACATCCAACTTGCAATTCATTTGCTGACAACTACATGTCATATTATTCCCAGTTAATATCCTCACACATTTTAAGGCCAATTATATAGAATGGCTTACACACTGCCAGAGTACTGGTCAAATAACTCATGAATGACCAAGAAACACAGAAAGGTAAGACAGAGGTGTATATTTGCAAGCAATAATCATAACATGTTGTGTGATCACTAAGAGCACTATGTCCAAATATAAATTTAATTTTATGGCTTTTCCTGGTTAGGGGTTGCCACAGCAGATTACCTGTCCAGTCATGATTGTCAGTGGAGTTTTATGGTGTTGAGATGCCAGCCTGACACCCAACTTTCCACAGAAGGCACACATACACACTCACACCTAGGGCCAATTTAGAGTGTCCAATCCACCTACAGCTCATCTTTGGGATGAAGCCTGAACACCCAGAGGAAACCCATGTGACCACAGGTAGGATATGCAAACTCTGCACAGAAGGCACCCCAACCAAGGATCGAACCACAGAATGTCTTGATGTGAGGTGGCAACACGAACCTCTGCACTACCATGGCCACCCCTCCAAATGTAAATTTAATAAATGTACAAATAACAGTTTATGGTTTGCTATCACTGTACATTCTGTTGAAACTGGTTGTGTGAAGAATGACTTCAGTTATTTGCTGCAATTCTGTTTGTGTTATAAAGAGGGATAAGGCATCATCCTGTTTTCTGAAGGTGCATTGGAGTGTGAGTTGAAATCCAGACCTATGTAGAATATCTCATGTGTACTAACATTTTTTACAGTGTATATCATAGACTGATTTTCCTCATTTCAAGTATTACTCCCTTTTTTACTGGATAAGTAAACAACCAGGAAGTAGACAGCCAAAAATAGAAACCAGATGCATTCAGTCAGTGCTATATCCTGTGGCAGCAGGTATAAGTGTAGAACTGGAATACAAATGGCCCTGGGTTCTAGTATAGCGTGTGCAACTTTTGCTTTACTGTTGTGGCATTTATAGCAATGAACTGAAACATGAACAGCTATTGTTTCAACTCTCTTGTGGCAACAGGTGTTAGTGTAGGAATGTCATTTACATTATCCTAGGTTCAAATACAGCATATTCCATGCACTTTTACTGTTGTCCCACTTCCAATTATACTAACGCATATTTATAACACTTGACATAGTCTACATGATATTAATTATATGTATGAAGACTGAGACACTAATATTGTGTCAGTTATTTATTTATTTATCTAAGTGTTATCACATTTTTATCAAATGTATGTCTATGGGTATACTATGTACTATATTCTTGTAAGTATATTTCTGCTCACTGGACTGCCATGACCTTCATATTTGTCAAATATATGTACACAACTGCCTGTACATAAAATTACCTTGAAATTGCATTGCTTGCTACTGTTGCATACCACTTACCACAAACAGTGTGCACAGTCCCAGTAGACACAATAGAAACCATCATTCTCCATTGTTCTTGATCCACCTGTGTGTGCATCATGACGCAACATGCACATGGTGGAAAACAACTGTATAGGCTTTATTGCATCCCACAGTCAAAATAGTGTAGGACAGTATGCACGAGAAATTTAAAAAAAATGTGGAAAGTAAAAAAGTTAACAAAAAAAAAAGAGAATAAAGTGGTAAAATGAGCTAGATAAAGTATTAGGACAAGTAAATGCAGATTCAGCTGCAAGCCTGGATGGAATAGAGGATGAAATGTATAAACATTAAAGGGACTGGCAGAAAAAAATGTTTTTAAAGATTTTGAATGAATGGTTAAATGAAGGTTTTATGTGTAAAGAATTATGTAGTGGAATATTTAAATTCGTATGGAAGAAGAAAGCTAGAAGAGAATTAAAAAACTGGAAACCAATAGTATTGAATAATAATGATTATAAGATCGTTATACAATCTTTATGAGAATGATACAAAAGAGATTTGAAACTATAATGGAAAATATTGAAGATAGCATATATAGTATAAAGGGGACAGCTGGCAAGAATTATTACTGATAGCTAGAGAAATCGTGGACTTTATGAACAAAAAAGAAGTGAAAATTATGATACGAGATCTTAAGAGATTTGACACAATTAGACAAAATATTATGGGTGATAATGAAGGACTATAACACAAGTAAGAAGGTTAGGAAATACTTGTAAATTGCTTTCTAAGACAAGAGGTGCATATGAAAAGTGATGTAAGACAGGAGTGTCAAATGAGTTGTATATTCTTTGCATTAGTTATGAATGTGATAGTATTCAAAATAAATTACAAAATGAAGGAGGTGGGGTATATAACACCTGATGGGTTAGGAATTTCAGTTCTGTTAACATATGCAGATGACATAATAATTGCAAAAAAAAAATATTAATGTACACAGATGAGTGTCTATATATGCTATGACTTTAAATAAAGAGAAAAATAAAGGTGTAGGTAATGTAGTAAAGATCGATGGTATACACTTTAAAATGAATGAAATTTCTGTGTTAGGCATAACGTTTGGCAATAAAGATGTAAGTAGAACTCAATGTAAGAAAAAAATAATAAAAGAAATAAACCAAACATATCTTTTCTGGAGAGCATATAAATTATCATTTAGAAAAAAGGCTGATTTGATAAATTCAGTACTGTTGGGAAAAACGGCACACTTAGCAAGTGTATTTATGTTACCAACAACATTTGAAAGGGAATTCTTGCAGATATTTGTTTTTTGTTTATGTGGGGTTCTACACATGGCTGTGGTGGTGCAGTGGTTAGTGTTGTCACTTCACAGCAAGAGGTTTTCTGGTTTGATCCCCAACTGGGGTGCTTTCTGTGCAGAGTCTGCATGCCCTCCCTGTGGTCATGTGGGTTTGCTCCAGTTTCCTCTCACGTCCCAAACGTCTTAGATATATATATATGTATATTTAGAAATATTTACATATATATATATATATATATATATATATATATATATATATATATAAACATATATACATGCAAATGTCTACATCAACACATATATATGTCTACACCTATATGTCTACATATACACAGCAAGGTACATATATGTATGCAGATATATAGCTATGTAGGTATATACGGGCATAGTCATACATATGTAAGCTGATATGTATATATATATATATATATATATATATATATATATATATATATATGTGTGTGTGTGTGGCCATAAATCTGTAGATAGCAATGGTAGATTAACAAAAACAAATATTCCACATGCGTCGTTAATGGGGTTGAGAGGCCCCAAACAATATACATCTTGTACAAATAGGCATACCCCCCCCCAGCCAAACACATCCACCCCGCAATACACTACCAAGTGTTTCAGATCCCATAACCAGGACCTGACATGACATGGGCACAAGATGTTAACAGTACTACAGCCCACCTGTATGGTGTCAAGGCTGGTATTAGTAACATATCATGCAGTACAGTCTGGATCCCATAGGAATTGTAAAGTGTGGAAGCTATCAACATCCCCAGGATACATATACACAGACACATATCTGCAGATACAGATATACCTATATATATAATTACATATGTATAGATATACATGTGACTACATATACACACTCAGAGATATGTACAGTAAGATACATATGTTGAAGGTGCACAAAATATGGTACATCCACTATGCCTACAGGTCACACCTGAACAACTGGACTGGGCCACCCATACAAATGACAATCATTGCCTGCAACATATACCCACAGAGGGGTCATAGGAAAAAACACCACACACATGTTTGCAGGAAAGGAAAACCTTTATTTGTGTACTATTACAGTTCTATATACTATTACTACTGTATTTGGGATTGTCTTCACAGACATGGTATGTGTGGGAGGTCACATCTGCTTTCCGCATGTGTGCCATTGCCTACTGACAGACATACTAAGGACATCATAGTAAGATACCGCTGCTAGCATGTACTGCCACTGTTGACTGCAGCAGACATATTGGCCAATATGTGTGGACATTCTGACACACTCTGTACAGTCCAGAGGTATACACAGAACCCCTTAGTGCAAAATATGTGTACCATGCCTGACAATATGGATGTTAATAGCTATGTAGATGGGTATAACACATAACAACTTGTATACCTATGCCACCATTGGTTATGCATTCACACACCCCTGTCTGGCCTGACACATAATAACCACTGGTACAGGGGGGCCGTGGCCACATACTACCCACTAGATATTGACATACATCTGTACAGCATCCCACTGTTCTGTCTAACATACATGACTGTTAAGGGAGGCCCAGCAGCAGTACATTTGGCAAGTATCTGCACATGACATCTCACTGGGTAAGTACACTAAGCTGCTAGGCATGTAACAATGCACTGTGCAGGCTACAGGCAGACCGGCTCAACACTGGCCTACATCTCCTATGGGGGAATGCACATGTACCTGCATATATAGCAGGCTGTACAGGCATTTCATAGCACAGGGTAAGATACACCTGTGTGAAAGTGCATAACCACAACCAAAGAGAACCCAGCCACAGCCACATATGGCAAGCTAGCATAATATTTACACTATATGGACTATCTTTTCAACACCATCCTCATATGTGCCACTCACATACTAACACTACATATACTGGGCCGCTACACAGTTTGGTCTGATGGCTGACTGTGGTATGGGACATGTGTGTGTGTATGGCCCTACAAGCATGTAAGCCAATACAGTAACATACAGTGGAGCAGCATGCAACATCAGATAGGATGGGATGTAGGACGATGACAACTACCACAGTCTGTACACATGCCAAGGTACATATTAACAGTACACACACTGTCAACATTCACCATACGTACACAGACCTCAGTACTCTACAATACAGTATGTCCAGGTTATGTCATCAAATATAACCCCTACTGTACATAACATGAGTAGCAATCTGATATCTCACTGTCTTGTTATCAGATATGATGACACTAATTATGGTGTACAGCACATATGCACCTCTTCATGCACGACATATGTTCATAGATAGGTTCATAGATTAGAACTAGGCTAACTGCCCTTGTGAGCTATTTTAAGCCTAGTCAATTATCCCTTGGGAGACTCAAACCCTGCACCTTGTGTTTGTAAGACAAACACCTTAACCATTAGGCCACCCTCCCAAGCCCAAAGGTTGACACAGTTGGAGCTGGAAGCACATACACAGGGCCGATATTGACATCTTGCTGTGATAACTTCATACATTTACTGTTGTAACAGAGTTTGTTGCAACATATATCCTATGAGGGATATGTAGTCAGTAACTGTCACAGCTTTCACCATATACAGACTGCAATCCTCACACTACCTTCTGCAGTCCACAGATAGATGCTCGGGGTAACACATGACACTAAAGGCCCAACACACTGCCCAGTCTGCAGATGACCCTGCAGATGGGGATTCCTCATAAACATAGAACTGACATGGTAGGTATTGAGACATATAGTACAGCCATATCCACACACACACTGTTAAACCAACATTACTTCAAACGCAGTATAGCAGCACTTACAGTCTGTAGTCAGGCCAGGCACATCCTCGCCCTGTGTGTTGCCCTGTTTTCACAGTGTATGTTGTTAGAGGTAAATCCCCAATCCATCTGAGATGCTGCTGCCTAAGCAAAGCAGGTGTAGGTCAACACATCCACCAGAGAGGGAGTGTGAGAGGCAGACAGAGGCAAATACAAGTCAGGTAGGAGTGAGAGAGTAAAACCTAAGCATGTTTGTGTCACACACCTACCAGCACAGGGTATCAAACCCCTGACAACTATGTAGTGCTATCACAGTAAGATGCAGTTATTGGATGTACCACATGGGTTACCTCTTGTGCAGCCCTCAGAACATATATGTGATGGTGAGTGATATCTGCAACAGGGATATGGTAGCTTTATGGTAGGTGTCGTACATGTGCCTGTCCACATGAACAGGTGCTAGCATCAACATAGCCACACCCTCACAGGGGCACACACACAATGACGCACTTAGCAAGGTCAGGATTACAACTCATCAGTAGTGGGATTTCCACAACACATCACTGTGCAGGTATCACATGCACCACACGGGTCATGTGGAGGTTGTATGGGCAAAGGGTATGGGGAGGTGTCTGACATTGGACAGCATGCTTCAATATGCCAATGGAGGTTGTAGTGAATGTGGATGTGAACATAAACACCATACAACACACACACAAACACACAGGGTGCCAGTATTGACATGCATGGGTGCATGTCTGCACGGGTGTGTGATGGTTGACTGTGCCAGATGGCTATACAAGGCTAGACAATAGGTATATCTTGGCATAAGGCCTCATGACAGTGGTCTGCATTGTGGCTCAGGGCTGTAGTTTCTGCATTTACCCACACAGGTGGGTATTGTATCCCCATCCAGTCACCTGGGTAACTATTGTTTGTGGCCAGTGCTGTGCATCACTTGCCATGTATGTGTTCCTTAGTCCATGACATGGACGGTGCCTGGGATGGGTACACCTCCCACATGCATGTACAGTGACATGTGGAACTGTACCTGGGGTGTCTCGCCCATGTTGTGACCATAGATTATCATCAGATGTGCCAGTCTTGCCCACCTGTGGTGGGAACTGGCAATGGGCAGCAGGTTTACCCTGCACCTACATTGATAGCATGCTAACGGCATTTTCTGGTGTCAGTGCCATCTGTCCATACAGGGCATGTTGTCAGGCATGGTATGTACTTTGTGGGTCACATGTGATGGCACCACAGGTGTTGCAGTGTCCATTGGGGAACATGAGAGAGGTGCACTGTCTGCATGTAAATGCATATTGGACAGAGGGACAGGGTGGCATGCCCTCTGTAGCCCACTGCTATCACTCCATAGTTACTATCAGTGGTCAATATGCAGTGTACTACCCACATATTGGCTGTTGCTTAGACATGTGTGTGTGTATGAGACATGGGTTGAGAGTGTGCCCTGCGTAATACTGAGGTTGCTAACTGTGATTGCCTGGCCTTGATATCACATGTATGGGTATGGCTTTGCACCCCAGCCTCTCAGCTATTTCACATCTGTTATCCCTGTAAGGTGGACATTGTGATATATAGCAGGGCCACCATATACGAAATATGCAAAAGCCACTACACATTGGCCACAGGTGTTACACACTCACAACCACCTCCACACAGGATACGCATGCACACACACACCTCTGTCATGTCTGGGAGTAGAACCCCTACCTAACTAGTTTATTACACTACAGTACTACACAGTTATAGTACACGCCATGGAGATTACAGGAGTATGCCTTCCCCAAAGGTGTATATCACATTGGATGACATCAGCAGGATTGCCAAAGTAGGACATTTGAATTGTAGTGAGCATGACTAGCCTAAAATGCATTGCTCCCTACACAGACAGTGACACACGCACACACAAAACATCCACAACTGACATGTGTGGGTATAGAAACTGTAACAGAGGTCTATATCGCACTACAGTATGGAGCTGTTATAGGGCACACCACAGGGATTATTGGAAAGCCCCTTCCCCAAAGGTGTATTTCACAATGCATGCCATCAGCAGGATTGCCAAAGTAGGCCATTTGAAATGTACTGCATGTGACTAGCCTAAATTGCATTGCTCCCTACACAGACAGTGACACATACAAAACATACAGAACCACCAGGGGCAGGGATGGAACCCTACCACAGTTCTAAATCACACTACAGTAGTATGCAGTTATGACACTCACTACAGAGATTACTGGGCTACAACCTTCCCAGAGGTGTATTTCTAGGTGGGTGACATCAGCAGCCTTGCCAAAGTTGAGTATATGACCTGTAGGCAGTGTGAGTACCCTAAAAAGCATTGCTTTCTACACAGACAGAGTCAGACAGACACACACTTGCCATGTCTGGGATTAGAACACCTACCTAGCTTTTTTATCACACTATAGCAGTACGCAGTTACAGGAGGCGCTATAGAGATTACTGAGTGACAATCTTCCCAGAGGTGTATTTCTAGGTGTATAACATCAGCAGCCTTGCCAAATTTGAGCATTTGAATTGTTGGGAGTGTGACTACCCTAAAAATCATTGCTCTCTACACAGTCAGACAGACATGCACATGTATACACACACACACACACACACACACACACACACACACACACAGTTGCCAAGTCTGAGATTAGAACTTCTACAGCAGTACACAGTTATGGGATGCGCCATGGAGACTACGGGGCTACAATTCTCCCAAAGGTGTATTTCTCATTAGATGACCTCGGCAGGCTTGTCATAGTAGGGCTATGGGGAGGGTAGTGTGTGTTCATGGGCCATAACCCATTCATCTAGGGGATGACATGCCACATGCGGGCACACACAGGGTCATATTTCACAGGTATATGTATACAGCTGCTAGATGACTACTTCCTTGTACAGTCATGTTGTACAGCTGGCACGTGCACCACATAATCTGTAATGCTGACAGATACTGGTGGCTAGTATCTGCAGTGAGTGACATCTGTACCTCATGTGTTTGGGACCCTTTGAATGTGTGCTGGGTGGGATAGGCCTGGATTGCTCCTTGTCACAATCACCCTCTTCCACACATCTATGTCCATCTACCTTTGTCTTATTATAGTGTGTTGTCCTTACATATATGTCTGTATTTCTATCCACTGTGTGTGCAAGGCATGAGTGGTGCATACTGACGAGTGTCTGCACTAACAACTGTGGCTGCCAGATATGTCTGGTCCACTGGTGTTTGCAGACATGGCCTTCATGTGTTTAAGTGTGTGAGCATGTCCAGTATGACCTTTCAGTATGTTGTTGACTGACATTGCCTTCATTTCTCTAAGTGTGTGAGCATGCACAGTATGGCTATCTTTATTGCATGTGTGGATCAAGTCCAGGTAGTTTATACTGCAGTGCTGATCTTTGTGTTGTACATCAACAGGTAGCATGCTGTCTCTGCAGGGTATCCATCAGTCATTTGCCATTGACTTTTGCTACATTTCTGCATAGCAGGGTGGTGGGACACCTGACTGTTTCTACTGTTCTACACAGGAGTGTGGGGGGGGCACACCTGACTGTTACTATATTTCTACGTAGGAAGGGGAGCACACCTGACACTTGTACATATTTGCTAGGACTGTACTGGTATGTTGGGTCCTCCATTTCAGTCTGTAGTCTTACCTATTGTGCTGGCTAGAGGCATACCAGTGTACTACAGATATTAGCTTTTAATTACCTACATATTAGTTTCTGACTTCCTAGCCTTCAGAACTGACATCCCACTGCCTGACCTGCTGTAGTCTGTCTGTGTAGGTCTGGGAGGAGAGGTTACCCATAGGCCTCATTCAGAGGCCATAGCCCAGCATTTGTTTGTGTTTGTCTAAACATGTCCTGCTGGCTGTGACTGTTGTTGGGTACGTGACCCCCCCCCCAACTGGAGTGTGTGAGTCACTTACCTTGTGGGTGTCCCAGTATTGAGGGTGGTGCTGCAGGGCTGCCTATGTCGGATGCACATAGTACACTCCCTACACATGGTTAGACACAGGTAGTGTAATATTTGGCATCCCTTTCACTGTATGTGAGAGTCGGAGAGAGATGTTATTCCCTGGGTCCTCCCATGTCAGTGTATGTGCTACGCGTTGCCTCTTTCCCAAGGCCATGGCATATTGGGCACACCTTCTTCTGCTTACTGGGGCAGGCTCAGTATTGTTCCTTCTCCGAGTCACTCTGTGACTGTGCAGGCCTTGGCAATGGGGTGTGGGGCTGTGTGGCCCTGCTCCGTGCTGTGGCTGTTTCCACCGGATCATATTGTGTAGTATGGCACATTGAAGGACAATTTGGGTACATGTACCTGGTGAGTACTGCAAGGGTCCACTGGATGTGTCCAGGCACCAGAACCGTGACTTGAGCATCCCAAACACATGCTCTATTATAATTCTTGTTTTTGCATGTGCCTCATTACGGAGTTCTTGTTTGGGTGTGTGTGCATTTCTGATGGGTGTCATCAGCCACGGCTCCAGTGCGTATCCAGCATCCCTCACTAAGTGACCATATGGGATGTCTCACTGGCAAATCTCTGGTACAGCTGCGTCAGATATCAGATGTGCGAATCGTGATAGCTTCCAGGGCAGCCAGCACACACATTCATTATTATGCCCTGGGCATTGCAAATGACCTGGCAGTTGATGCAGGGGAAGCCCTTGTGGTTGATGTAGACCCTACCCCGCTCACCGGGTGGTGCTTTGATGCATATGTGCGTGCAGTCTATTGCACCCACTACCTCAGGGTATTCTGCTATTTGGTGGAAGAGACGCATATTGCTGGCCAATGCCTCACGGGTGTTGGGGAAATATACGTGCTCACCGACATGTGCTGACAATGCATCCAGGAGTTGGTGGAGTACCCTGGATGCTGATGCCTGTGAAATCCCCATCATATTCCCTGTTGGCCTTTGGAAGGTACCTGTAGCTAGTATTCTTAGGCCTACACATACCTTGGTATCCACTGGGATGGGTTCCCCTCTGTTAGTTCTGTGTGTCAGGCATGGCCGGCAGAGCTCAACAATTTTCTGTCGGAGCTTTCTGTCCACCCTATAGTGCTCCATTATCTCCAGCTCATGTACCCCTTGGTAGTTTACCTTGGGTCTGTACACTCTTCTCTGTCTCCTCACTGTGGGTTGCTCAACAGCATTCACATCCTCCCTACACTCAGCCTCTTCTAGAAGTTGTATGATAGCTATTGTACCCCCTAACATTTTGCTGTTGTGAGTGTTAAAAATTCCCCGCTTGTTTAATCCGGTGGTGTAGAGTGTGGGAAAAACCAGAGGGGAAAGTGTTTGGTAGTTTCTAGTGGTGTTCTGGGCTGGACTGGTCTGCAGCCTGTATAATTGGCTGATTCTGATACATTTCACCTGCCAGCTAAGCTAGTTCTCCTTGATTACCTTCCTACTGCTGTTTTCCCTTTCCATTGCCTTCCTGTTTAAGCCCTTGCGCACATAGCACAAACAGAGTACTCAAATGTGCGCACTGCTGCTATTTCCAGGTTTAACTTCTTTTTTATTCCTGTAAAACCCGGTGCATGGTGCACACACCCGCTTAGCCTTTGTGATGAGTGCTAAGCAGGTTTAGAAACACCCCCTAGCTTAGCTATGCTAAGCTAGGAGCAAACCCAAGCCACAGGGCTCTAATCCGCTTACAGTATGCCTGACACAAACACATATGATGTCACCTGACTCCTAGGATTGCACCAGGCAATTCCTACTCTTACACTATTGGGACTGGACTTACATGCTGGTGAAAAACTGGGATTCACTATCTTTCCCCTCATTTGCATAGGATTGCCTGCAAATGCATAGTTACATGTCTCACACTGAGCCTCCCCCTTAGCAACCACTGCTCACTGGCCAGATTGTCTTCTGCCTGCCATTGACTTGCATGACAGAATCCTGATTTTAGTTAGAATGCTTATTTTAGGTTTATTTTATTATTTACCCTGACCCCATTTATGCGACGCTGCCGTACGCTTAAACGGCCGAGATCGGCTAAAAAAAAAGTTTATTTTTATTTTTATTTTTTAAACTGTTTGCAATGCCAATGGCCTTATACTTGGCCATTGGCATGCTTACTACATGATATGCAGCCTTTATTTGGAGGTGTCATAGCTCTGTTTTGGATTTTGCAGAAATGTACTCAGTTACTAACCAAGTACATTTCTGCAGATTGCACTAGTCTTGCACGGACTGTTGCAAGCTTACTGGATTGCAAAATCACCTCATTTGCATGGTTTCACCTGCAAATGGGGTGATTTGCCTACCAGGGATTAGTCCTTGCAAGATTAGTGCAGGAGCGCTCGTGTACACCCCTGCAGGCTGTTCCTGGATTGCACGGCAGACATATTGCCTGCTTGAGCTCCTGCACCGACCTTGCACTCTGTGCAAGCTTTTGAGAATCCGGGGGAATATGTTAAAAGAGTAGGTAATAAGTTATTTTATGTTATATGGGTTATATGGAATGAAAGAATAAATGAAATTATGTTTAATGGTAAATGGAGTTTTGCAACAATATTAAGTAAAATCAGATGGTGGTTATGGAAAAAGGGGTGGGTAACTGTGATGCCCATGTCATGGCCCAGCAATCAAGGAGCCTCAATCCTCACTGCTAATACCAGAGAGGGCATCTCATATATGAGGAAAGGATAACAAATATACACAGTAAAGTGCAATTTCCCTTAAGAACACACGGAGATCACAGTCAGTCCGGGGCTCGTTGCTCCCTTGCTCCCCAAGTCCCCAGTAAGATTCCCCACTGACACAGCTATAGGGTCCAGATTTCAGCCTAACTGGGCAAGCTAAAATCTCCAGCACCCTCTCTGTCCAACCAGTGCTTCATGTCCTTGCCCAGGTAGCTGGCACAAACATTTTGAGATAAGTTTATACAACCACACAGACACTGGGGAAAGCTGGTACAGATTCTCCAGCTGTGCCCCTTTTACATAGAATATACAGTAGCAATTTCTGCCACTACACAGCTAATATTATCAGCTACTCAAAGGTCCTTAAAAGGGTGTCCAATTATTACTGTGCAATATTATTATCCAATTGGTAAGTGTGACTAAACAGTCAAAGCTTATTAGAGTGGCGTTGTACAGTTTTACCAAAGGCATGCAAGTACTCTTAAGAGCTTAAATTATCTCTACACAACCAGCCACAGTTGAAAGGTTTTAAAATATTTAATAATAAATAATTAAAACCACAAGGCAATACTTTCTACTACACAGTCAGTGCTGGTCAAGAGCTCAGAGATCACACAGAAATACTTAAACTAAATCAGTAGTACAGTTCTGACAGCACAGAAAAACACTTAGTCTAAACTTTCTAATTTCTAGCTCTCTAAAAGAAAACACACTTCTAAAATAACATACTTACATAGAGCAACAGGCAGTGCTATGAGCTGGATAGTCAGACAAAAATGCTTACTAATTTCTGGTTCTCACTGTTTAAATTGAAACTGCAGTCCTGCTAAACATTACATCATCTGTTACACTTTTTTGGTGTTCCCAGGCTGATAGAAATGGCACTTACATTCTTTTATACTTCAGTAAAGGACATTACACATGTAAATTCTGGTCATTAACTTTAGCCTTAAAACAATAGGCAGGATGCTTACTCCAGACTCGACTCCAAATTCTAACCTCAAAGAAACGGACATAAAGTAATTTTAATTTCAAAGGATCAACAAGAAATGCTTGACTTAGCTTTCTTTATAGCAGAGAGCAATGTTGCCACATTGTTTTAAGTTCAACAAGCCTGTGATTCACATCCATATTTACAAATGATAGAATTATATATAAAATTCTATCTGGCTAGGCTGGCAGCCTTCACCCTTCTCTACCAGTCTTTACAGTATCTAATAGGGATGAACATTTAGAATGATTATAAAGGAAATTATGAATATCTGTAAACAGGTTTCTATATTTATATATTTGTACAAATGTACATATTTGTAAACATGTAAATATTTGTGAATAAGTTACTTTTGTATACAAATACTTGTTAAGAAAGTATTTGCTCTATTTCTAGTACAGATGCAGCTGGGAAAACATCACTCAAAAAGATCCAAGATGGTGAAAAGCACAGAGGTGAATACTGGTGCAATGTTTGAAGCTTTATAAAATTCTAAGGAGCTGTTTCAACAGAATTTTTTCTTCGTAAGCAAAAGTTGAAAACAAAGACAGATTTGTTATCACAACCTTCCAGCTGAGTGGGTTGTGGGATGATATTTTGGGTGTGTTGTGACTGCAGCGTGAGCCAGAGAATGGAACAGATGCTTCATGGGGTGAAACTATGTACAAAATTAAATCAGAAGAATTTTGAAAGAAGATTGTTGGACAAAGAAATCATTCATAGATTAGTACTAAGCTAACTACTCTTGTGAGCCATTTTAAGCCTAGCCATTCACCCCTTGTGAGACTCAAACCCTGCACCTTGTGTTTGTAAGGCAAACACCTGAACCAGTAGGCCACCCTCCCATTTGCCAAGATTGTTAAAGAAACTGCAGGGAAAGTGATGGGGGATGAACAGAGGAGAGAAAATGTCAACAATGAAAGGAAATTTGTGGATAGAATTCAGGGCAATGAAGAAAAAGAAATAGATAGGTATGACATTTTGGATAATGTAGTGGTCCCATTGGAAGTGGAGGCTCGGGAGTTAAGAACTTGTATTCTTATTCATAAAGAGATATTTTGTGACATTATGTTTGAAAACGAAACTGTTCTGGAAAGTTTTTCAGAGGGTATGAGAAGGAAAAGACCTATAACCCATGAAATTCTTATGAGTTTAAAGCATTTAACAGAGAAACAAAAAAGAAAATGCATGTTCAATTTAGAACTGAAATTGAAAAATAAACTTTAAAGAGATATTTAGTCAAAATTGTAAAGAAGTGATGGAAATTAGCAAAGTTGAAGCTAACAAACCCCAGGGTTCAGCAAGCTCTGCACGGCATGCAGGAATAGTGCAAGAGCTGCTGCAGGCAATATGGCTGCCATGTGATCCAAGAATAAGCTCCCAGGATGTGTAAGAGCGCTCCTGCACTATTCCTGCATGGACACATCCCCATTATGCTAATTACTTCATTTGCTGGTGAAAACAATGCAAATGAGGTGGATTAGTGATCCAGGAAGCAGGCAGATGTCCATGCAGGAATAGTGCAGACTGCAGAAATGTATTCAGCCAGTAACTGAATACATTTCTGCAAACTACAAAATGGAAGCATGACAGCTCATGCAAACACATGTATTAGAAGGGTTAGGCATGCCAAAGGTTAAATATATGGCCATGGGCAAGTAACCATCCATGTGCAACTAACAGCGGGCAAAACTGCCTTTCAGCTTGTAGCCTTCTACAGAACACCCTCCCTATTACAGGAACCCCACTTGGCATTCCAGAGAACACTGGAGAATATGAAGGTCTCTCCAAACACTGTGTTATTGGGTGACTTCAACTACCCAAACAATGACTGGGAAAACTACTCAAGCCCAAACACCCTCGCCCAACGGTTCCTTGAATTTATAAACTCTAACGCAATGGAACAACTGGTCACCACTCCCACAAGAGGGAACAACATATTGGACCTGGTCATCACCAACATGGGGACTCTATGTTCCACACCAGAGGTAAACCCCTCATTGGTAAGATCAGACCATAAACAAATTTCCGTGGACATCCATATCCCATCCCCACCCCCAGCCAAGGAAATCACTGTAAAGAATTTCTCCAAAGCCAACTTTGCACTTCTCAAGACTGAGGTGGAATCCTTCAAAGCCTCTGGGCCAGAGGATAATACAGCCCAATCTGCAGAATCCTTTACAAATGCATTCTATGAGCACCTGTAGGAATGCATGGATCGTGCTATCCCAAATAAAACCAAGACTCACTCCTCCAAAAACAGGAGACCGGTCTGGTGGACCCTGGCCATAAATAAGCTATACAACAGAAGGAGGAAGCTACTACATGACAGAGCAAAATCCCAAAAAGGGAAGGCATCTCTGATCAGTATTAGCAAGAAACTTCGATCCCTCATAAAATCGTCAAAGGCCAGTTTCGAAAGAAAAATTGCCCTAGACACTAAAGATAATCACAAGGCCTTCTTTAGTTATGTCAGAAACATGGGGGGATACTCCCAGATATCCTCTGAATCGTTGCATAATGGTACAAAATATACCGAACCTACAGGCATAGCCAACATCCTGGCAGACAGATTCAGCACAAATGTCTCACCTCCTTCCCCCCCAAAGAAGCAAACGCCTATCCCAGCTGAATGTAGCCTCCCTGACATCACAGATGCACAGGTGAAAGCTGCCCTCTCCAAAGCAAAAAACACAGCATCTATGGGACCGGACGGTGTCCCAGGCTGTGTCTTACATGAGAAGAACTGAACCCTCACATTAAGTCACTGTTCAAACTTAGCCTTACTACAGGATATGTACCCAAAGAATGGCGTACAGCTACAGTGGTCCCACTCCACAAAGGTGGTGCCACAATGGACCCCGGAAACTCTCACCCCATAAGCCTGACTAGTCTGGTCTGTAAAGCTATGGAGCATATTATCATGGAACTCATAAACAAAGACATTGGTAGCCTCCAGACACTGGACTCTACCTAATTTGGCTTTGTTATGGGCAGATCTTGCCTCTTAAACCTAGTTGATTTCTTTGAAATAGTTACCAAAGCCATAGATGAGGGCAAAGTAGTCCACAAAGCCTACCTGGACCTCACAAAAGCCTTCGACACAATACCCCACTCGGGCATCATAAATAAGCTTACCAGCTTATATATCAACCCCTATATCACAAGATGGGTTGCAAACTGGCTCAGAGATAGAACCCACATGGTCAGAATCGCAGATGCCATGTCTGAATCCAAACCAGTTACAAGTGGCATCTCACAGGGCTCAGTTCTGGGACCTCTCTTGTTCGGTATATACTTCTCTGAGGTTCAGGCTAACACGGGGGGATTATGGCTGACAAAGTTCACAGATGACTGCAAATTGGGGGCCATAATGGAATCTCCAGCAGACATAAGCATCCTCCAAAAGGGTCTCACAGAGACGGATGTTTGGTGCCAGAGCCACGGCCTCAAGCTAAATGCTAAAAAGTGCATAGTCATCCCCTTTGGGAAAAACAAGGTGCCCACAAATTACCACATAGGTGGTAATCCATTAAGTACAGAAGAAATAATTAGAGATTTGGGGACCAACGTAGATAGTAATCTCTCCTTTGATAATCACGTTGCCAAAGTGGTTGGAAAGAAATTCTATATAGCCCACCTTATCATGAAAGGGTTCACATCTAGATCAAGAGAGGTCATTGTGCCCCTCTACTCATCACTTATCAGGCCCATAATTGAATACAATGCCCCTTTTGGGATGTACCTTACCCGACACCTGCAGCAACTGGAGAGACCCCAAAAGTACCTCACCAAGAGGATCATGGGCTACAAACAGATGTCCTATGCAGCTGGACTAAAGAAACTCCTGCTCTACTCAGTTGCTTACCACCTTCTCAGAGGCAATCTATGCCTGACATACAAAACCATGTCAAACCCAGAATTAATGGACATGCTCCACCTAAAAAAATCCAAGTCCCTTAGAGCTACACACTCCAGGGACCTAAACCTCAGCACAAAAATAAATAGGACATGCTGGAGGGACAGATTCATTTCCCAGAGGCTCCCCTCACTCTGGAATAGAATCCCAATTCATGTTAGACATAGCCCCTCGCTGACCCTCTTCAAGTGAAATTTGGATGCATAGAAGGGAAATCGCAAATTCACCCCTGGGATCTCTCCTGTGTCCCAGCTAGACAGAGGCACAGTAAACTAATCTTAAAAGGGTACCTTCTGTGACCTACTTTACAGAGGCACAGTAGGCTAATCTAATAGGGAGGCGGAAGCCAAATACAATCTGGCTAGGCTTATAAATGCCCTAGGGCATATAGACTAGTATCTACCTATGAACCTATGAACCTATAAAATTATACAAATTAACTTTTTTTGTTAGTTGATTTCGGCCATTTAAGTGCAGGGCAGCGGTGTGCAAATGGGATTGGACTGAAAATAATAAAAAATGCTGGAAATAAGCTTTTAAACCAAAATAATAATTTTGCCATAATAGACAATGCAAACACAACAAGCTCATGGAATAGTGGTTGCTAAGGAGGAAGGCTGAGTGTTGGTTTTGTAACAATGCATTAGCAGTCAATCCTATGCAAATGAAGGCAATGATACTGACTCACAGATTTGCCCTCAGTGCTAGCTTGCACCCAACCGTGTAGGTGCAGTAATACCATAGTGTAAACCTAAGAGCTAGATGACTTCATAAGGGTGTGTGTCATGCATGCTGTAAGCTTATTGAAGCTCTGTGGCCTGTGTTTGCCCTTAGCTAAGTACAGCTAAAGAAGGGTGTGTGTCTGAAGCTGCCTAGCAGTATTTACATTGCCTAAATGGGTGTGCGCACTGCGCACTGGGTTTTAAACTAAAAAATAAATAAAAATAACCAGGAAATAGCAGCTCCGTTCACATCTGAGCACTGGGTTTGCGCAATGTGCCTCAGGGCTTAAACAGGAAGGCAACGGGAAGGGAAAACAGCAGTGGGAAGGTAATCAAGGAGAACTAGCATAGCTGGCAGGTGAAATGTATCAGAACCAGCCAATTACACAGGCAGCAGTCCAGCACATTACTATAAGTGATGCAAACACCTTTCCCTCTGTTTTTTCCCACAAACTCTGCACCACCAGTGTACACAAATGGGAAAATTGTAACTAACAAAAGCTACAAAATGATAGGGGCTCCTTTCACTCTCATAAATGAATGTGTGGAACAGGCTAAGGGTGGTGAGAATGAGAATGCTGATGACCAACCCAGTGTGAGGAGAAGGAGAAGAGTGTACAGACCAACGGTAACCTACAAGGGGCTACATGAGCTGGAGATAGTGGAGTGCTATAGGGTGGACAGGGACCTCCTACACCAAAATGTTGAGCTGTGCGAGCAATGCCTCACACACAGAACCAACAGAGGGGAACCCATCCCAGCAGATACCAAGGTATGTGTAGGCTTAAGATACTAGCCACAGGTACCTTCCAAAGACCAGCTGGGGATATCATGGGGATCTCACAGGCATCAGCATCCAAGGTACTGCACAAGTTTCTGGATACCATGTCAGCACATGCCGGTGTGCACATCTATTTTCACAACACCCGTGAGGCGTTGACTAGCAATATGTGTCTCTTCCACCAAATAGCAGTATTCTCTGAGGTAGTGGCTGCTATAGACTGCATGCACATACACATCAAAGTACTACCTGGTGAGCGGGGTAGAGTCTACATAAACCACAAGTGCTTCCCCTCCCTCAACTGCCAGGTCATGTGTGATGCCAAGGACATTATCATGAATGTATGTCCTGGCAGCCCTGGAAGCTATCACGACTCACACATCTGGCATATGTCACAGCTGTACCAGAGATTTGCCAAAGGGAACATCCTATATGGCCACCTAGTGGGGGATGCTGGTTATGCACTGGAGCCGTGGCTGATGACACCCATCAGAAATGCACACACACCTGAACAAGAACTCCATAATGAGGCACATGCACAAACCAGAATCATAATAGAGCATGTGTTTGGATGCTCACATCACGGTTCTAGTGCCTGGTCATATCTGGTGGAGCCATAAAGTACTCTCCAGCTACATGTACTCTAATTGTCATTGTATGTGCCATGCTATACAATATGATCCTGTGAAAATAGCTGCAGCAAGAACTGCATGCAGCAGGGCCACACAGCCCCCCACCATTGCCAAGGCCAGCACAGGCACAGAGTGACTCAGATGAGGATCAACCTGAGCCTCTCCCTTTAGGCAGAAGGAGACATGATCAGTATGCCCAGGCTTTGGCAAAGATTCAACGCATAGCACATACACTGACATGGTAGGAACCCAGGGAATGACACCTCTCTCTGACTCATACATACAGTAAAAGGGGTGCCAAACATGACACTACTTGTGCTTAACCATGTATAGGGAGTGTACTATGTGCATCTGACATAGTCAGCCCTCCAGCACCATCCTCAATATTGGCACAGCCACAAGGTAAGTCACTCTCACTATCAATTGCTGAATGGAGTAGTATGTTCTGCTGCTTGTATCTATGGTACGGATGTGACCATGTAATGGAACTGGGTGGCTGAATGGGATGGCAGCAGATAGTAGACACCTATATGGGCAGCATGAAATCCATAACAAATACTGGTGTCAACATAGTAGGCAGTACTAGACAAGGTGACAAATCCCACTGCAGGACATGTGGTGGGCCAAATGAGTGTCCATAGGACACACAAATGCATGTCAGTGAGGCTCACATACTCAACAACAGTCTCAGCCAGCAGGACAGGTGTAGATGACTACAAAGAAGGATGTGCCAAGCCCTCTGACTGATGGCAATGGAGAAGAGTCCCCTTCCAGACCTACACAGACAAACTTAGTACTGAAGGGTAAGAACTCTGAAACTGAAATGTTGGTCAACAAAACCTACGATCTGTACTAAACTGATATGCTTGTAGTCTGCAAAATAGGTGAGAATACAGAATTAAATGGAAGCCAACAGAGTACCTGAAATACCAGTATGGTCATAGCAAATATTTATAGTTGTCAGGTGCCCCCCCCCAAAAAAATTCTACATAGAAATGTAGTAACATGTACATGTGGGTATAATAATAGTGGAGCACAGATTACCTGAGCTGACCAAATTAACAAGATATATTGTTGCACGTGAACAATATGCAGGGCACTGTGTGTAAGGTTGTTGTGTGTTGTATATTGTGTGAAAGTGGTCAGCATGTAGGCATGCAGGGTTGTGTCCTGGTGGCCAGTGGCAAGTACTGTTGATGACAGGGCCAAGTTCTAACAACTGCATTGCCAAACACAATGCATCAAAGCAAGACCAAATCCAGCAGTAATCCATACTAATTGTTCGGATGTAATATCTGTCACCATCTGAAAGATGGACATGGCATGAATGTGGAACCAGACATTCACACAGAACACAAGATGAAGCACCATAGACAGAGAGTGTATAAAATGTTACTGTCAAATGGACACACCTTTGGAATTTTACATACAGGTTAGCAGCACCTTAGTTCTCTGTGTAGTATGGAATACTGATGTAGTCTGGCCAAACACTGGCAGACCACAAAAGGCACAGTTATGAAGTACTGAGAAACTGCTGATGTCCCCGCACAAGCAAGCCTAAGGGGAATGCCCCACATATATCTGTGAGCCAGCTGAAAGTAGCTTCCATAGCACACATGCACTCATCTCACCCTACCATCAGCCACAGTTTCCTCACAGGTCATATCCCTACTGTTGGGAATGAGTACAATATGAACCCCACTTCTTTATGGGAATACCCACAGAATTCAGCATACTGAAGTGGTTTCCCATGCAGGTGTGTCCCTAGCTGTAAGCAGCAACCTGTCAGCATCCACACCAATGGATTAATAAGGACAGAAACTGTTGCCATTAACACCTTGCACACCTACCCTGTCACCCTAGGGGAATGCAGTGGCTTGCAGCCTGGGACTATAGGAGTGACAGAATGCACTGGCCTGCTACAGATGGCTACCAAATTTCCTACAGTCCTCTGTCAAAGACCTGTGTCTCACCCATATTGACAATGTATGTTATCTCATGGAGTCCCAGATAATGACATAACACAGTCCATAGAACACAAATGCAAGGTCATGTTGACAAATCCCAATAGCATGTCCACCATCTCCACCATGTCCTACTGTATGAACTGTGGACCAACCCATAAATACTGCTGGAATGAAGTGATAACTATAGAGATACATATCAGATATTGCTTGCATAATGTTAGGAAGAGGATAGAATAATAGAGCGGTGGAGTAGAAGCATGCACACCATAGAGTGTGTGAAGTCTGAAACTCTGATGTGTGCCCATACTATCCCTGCCTGCAAACACAGGAAAGGGTGGCTACAAACCTGCTCACAAACCACAATGTGAAGAGGTAATGACCAGATATATGAGCCCTGCCTCTGGGTAACCTGTGTGAATCTGTACAGCTGAGAGGTATGGCCACAACAGGATATGGCCATTCTGTCACATCGATAGATGTACACGCATGGGATCCTCAGCCATCACAGTACCAAGGTGCTGGACCATTTACACAAACTCATCAGCAAGTGTCTGCAGCTCCTTTTCCAGAATGGCATGATTGTGCAAGAATATGTAGGCTGCAGACCACAATATGGAACACGGCTTCATTCATCTTGTATTCCCCAGGAAATTACTGTGAGCAAATACGTATATCTGTTAGTAGTTGATGACATAATACATCACAGTGTAAAACAGTACATATGTCTGAATATCTCTGCTAACACCAAAACCATGTAGCATAATCAGCACAGACACAATTAGTTACAGTATCCCACTATCCTTTGCCCATTGTGACCACATATTGTCAACCTATCTACAGATATCCTGCAGAAACAGGTTGCTAGCTCTAGGTGTAGAACACAAATGTCTCTAGTGGAGTACAACCTACCTGGTATGGATTCACACATTCAATACAGAAAGACATACCGGGCATGCACCTACACTTAGAGAAATACAGAAGGGTCATACTAGGCATGTTCCGACATGTACAGAAATGAAGTCCATGTCTGGCAACAATAGTGGACTATACATATCTGTCAGTCTCAAATGTCTTTGCACACACACACACACCACATTGCACACCAGCCATGGGAATGCACACATATATCTAAGGACAACACACTATAATAGGTCAAACATATACAAACATAGATGTGGGGAAGACAATGACAGACAGTGACAAAGACCTTCCCATCATGAAGCCTGTCCCACCCCCCACACATCCAATTGGCCAATATCACATAAAGTGCCAATGTCTATCACTGTAGACATTTGCTTCTGGCAGCTCTCAGCACTATAGTGTCTGTGGTGCTTGTGATAACTGTGTAGCTTGACAGTACAAGTCATTATTCACAGTCCTGTCAAATGTAAAGTTGTGTGTGACTGAGTGTAGTGTACGTTTCCGTAGGAATGGTTTATGGCCCATTCACACACAATGCACTCCCCATTGCCCTAGTTTAGCTAGCCTGCTGATGTCAGTCACCTTGAAATACACCTTTGGAGAAGGGCAACACCTATAAGCTCTCTGGCGTGTGCTATAACTACATAATGCTGTAGTGTGATGTACCAGCTAGGTAGGAGTTCTAATCCCAGACATGGCAACTGTGAAACTCTGTGTTTAAAGAGCAATGCTTTTGAGGCAATTCACAGTCACTACACCCCCACTGCCCTACTTTAGCAAGGCTGCTGATGTCATTCACCTTGACATACACCTTTGGAGAAGGGTTAGCCCTATAAGCTCTGTGGCATGTGCTGTAACTGTGTAATGCTATAGTGTGATATACTAGCTATGTAGGGGTTCTCATCCCAGACATTGCAACTGTGAAACTCTGTGTGTGCAGGGATCAAGCCTTTTGAGGCCATTTGCAGTCACTACACCTCCCACTGCCCTAGTTTAGCTAGTCTGCTGATGTCAGTCACCTTGAAATACCCCATTGGAGAATGCTCATCCCTCTAAATTCTATAGCACATGCAGTAACTGCATAATACTATAGTATGATGTACTAGTTAGATAGGAGTTCTAATCTCAGACATGGCAACTGTAAAACTCTGTGTCTGTGTTTGTAGGGATCAATCCTTTTGAGGCCATTCACAGTCACTACACCTCTCACTGCCCTACTATAACAAGGCTGCTGATGTCATTCACCTTGAAATACACCTTTGGAGACAGGTTAGCCCTATAAGTTCTGTGGTGCATGCTAAAACTACGTAATGCTATAATGTGATGTGTTAGTTAGGTAGGAGTTCTAATCCAAGCCATGGAAACTCTGTGTATGTAGCGATCAATGCTTTTGAGGTCATTCACAGTCACTACACCTCCCACTGACCTACTTTAGCAAGGCTGCTGATGTTAGTTACCTTGACATACACCTTTGGAAAATGCTAGATCTATAAGCTCTTTGGAGTGTGCTATAACTGCATAAGGCTGTAGTATGATGTACTGGTTAGGTAGGAGTTCTAATCCCAAACATGGCAACTGTGAAACTCTGTGTGTGTAGGGATCAATGCTTTTGAGGCCATTCACAATCACTACACATCCTACTGCCCTACTTTAGCAAGGCTGCTGATGTCATTCACCTTAACATATACCTTTGGAGAAAGGCTAGACCTATAAACTCTGTGGCACATGCTATAACTGCGTAATGCAGTAGTGTGATGTATTAGTTAGATAAAAGTTATAATCCCAGAAATTAGAATTGTAAAATGTTGTGTATTTGTGTGTGTAGGGATTAATGCTTTTGTGGCCATTCATAGTCACTCCACCTCCCACTGCCCTACTTTAGCAAGGCTGCTGATGTCATTCACCTTGTCATACACCTTTGTAGAAGGGCTACCCTTACAAACTTCATGGCGTGTGCTATAACTGCATAATGCTATAGTGTGATGTACTAGTTAGGTAGGAGTTGTAATCCCAGACATGATAACTGTAAAAGTTTGTATGTGTTGGGATTAATGCTTTTCAGGCCATTCACAGTCACTACTCCTCCTACTGCCATATTTTATTAAGGCTGCTGATGTCATTCACCTTGACATACACCCTTGGAGAAGGGATAGCCCTATATCCTCTGTAGCACATGCTATAACTACATAATGCTATAGTGTGATGTACTAGTTAGGTAGGAGTTTTAATCCCAGACATGGCAACTGTGGAACTCTATGTGTTTGCAGTGATCAATGCTTTTGAAGCCATTCACAGTCACTACACCTTCCATTGTCCCACTTTAGCAAGCCTGCTGATGTCGTCTACCTTGAAATATACTTTTGGAGAAGGGTTATCCCTATAAGCTCTGTGGTGTGTGCCATGAATGAGGAACAATGTAGTAGCAGTAACTGTGCAACTATGGATTTGAATTTCATATGTGGCAAGTGTTTGCGTGTGTACCTCAAAGTTATTTTCCCTATTTACAACCAGTAAATATCTGAGAGCCTTACTTTAGCAGTCCTGCAGATATCATTCACCTTCCAAGTATCTGTTGCGAAGTCTATACCATGTCAGGTCAGTGGTGCATGTGGTAAATGTGTAACCTAATGGTCTGTAAATGTTGTTAGAGGTTTGAACCTCACCCCGGCAAATGTAAATGTGTGATTAGGGTAATATTATTTTTGGGATCTCTCACCCACTACATCACCCAATTGCAATATTTACTAGGGCTGGTGATGTTCCTCACCTTAGAAGTACCTTGGGAAAACATCCATCCAATAATCTCCATGGCACTTGTGATAAATGCGGTACACTGTAGCAGCAATACATAGCTAGGTGGGGGTTGAATCTCAGTACTGGCAACTGTATTTGTCATCAGTATCCTGTGTGGAGGTTGCTGTGATTGTGTAATAACAGGATTCATTGTGGGGCGGGTTTTGCTAAATTATTATATTAAGGACCTACTATATATCACAATGTCCACCATACAAAGACAACAGATGTCAAAAGCAGAGAGGCTGGTGTAGACAATCCATAGACCTACATGTGGCATTATGGATTGGTGAACAATATAGGCGATCCTTGTATTACCCTAAGAACATGCTCCAACCATGTCTCATACATAACCACACTTGGCAAGTCAACAACCACTATGTTGGTAGTTCCCTGCATATCGCCCACAGATAGTAACCATGGTGTAATTGCAGTAGACTCAATGCCTGTTGACCACAACACTGCCACTGAGATCAGAATGTACTGTGATATGTAACATCTCCTTGACTGTGTGTTATCCAGCAAGTAAAAGGACATGGTACCCTGCACCATCCCTACAACAAGCAAATAATTGCTTACAGTGGTCCTTTGCTATGATGCTCACTGGATGCCTGCAACAATTGTTGGGACTGCAAATGTAACCCACAAAGGGAATACCATGCCTTATACACATGTCCTGTATGGACAGATGCCACTAACTCCACTGAATACCTGTATCATGCTATCAATGTAGGTACAGGCAAAACCTCAGTTCCACAGCCAGGTATCACCACATGACGCCAGGAATGCCACATCAGATGATAACAATCTGTCCACACAACATGCCGCAGAGACCCCAGGTACACTTTCACATGTCACAGAACATGCATGTGGGACATGTGCACAACCCAGACACTGTCCATTTTATGGAATATAGATCACATACATGGAAAGCATTGCACAGCACTGGCCACCCACAATAGTAACCCAGATGAGTGGATGGTGAATACAATACCCACCTGTGTGGGTCAATCCAGGGACTACACCCCCTGATCCACAATGGAGACCATTGTCATGTGGCCTGATGACAAGGTATTCCCTTTGCCTAGCCTTGTACAGCCTTCTAGCACATTCAACTACTACACACCTGTGAAGCAATTAACCCATGCATGCCATTACTGGCAAGTGTGTGTGTGTGTGTGTGTGTGTGTGTGTGTGTGTGTGTGTGTGTGTGTGTGTGTGTGTGCATGTGTGGAAATTAATGATTTTTAAACCATTCACACCCACTGCACCTCCCATTGCCCTACTGTAGCATGCCTTCTAATGTCAGTCACCTTGAAATAACCCTTTGGCAATATACCAGCCTGATAAACTCTGTGGCATATATGATAACTGCACAATCTTGTAGTGTAGCAAACTAGTTAGTTAGGCGTTCTAATCCTGACCCTGCCACCTGTGATAATGTGAGTGTGTCCCTGAGAGAAGGTTGTTGTGTCTTACTAGACATCTGCTTTTGTGGACAGCCACCCATGTCCTACACTTTCCTTATCCCTCCTTTATCACTGTTGCTGATGTCACTCACCTTCTAAGATACCTTTGAAGAGCTCTTCAATGTGTAAGCTCTGTGGTGTGTGCAATAACTGAATAACAATGTAATAGCAATACAGAGGTAGAGGTTTGAAACTCAGTACTGGTAAGTGTGTGTTTGTGTATTATCAGTGTCCTGTGTGGGGGTTGGGGTGATTGTGTAATGGCAGGGTCCATTGCAGTGTGGGATTTGCCACATCATTATATTGGGGAGCTACATGTTCCACTGTCAACATTACAAGGCCGACATTTTCCAAACATTGTAGAGATTCTAGTCTACAATCCTCAGCCATAAATGTGTACAGCCATGTGCAATTACCATGTGACAGTATGGATTAGTACACAATATAGGCAACTGTCATAATACCCAAATACCACTCTCCATCCATGGATCATACACAAACATGCTTAACTCTTACTCTCCTACTCCTTTCCTTTCATACTTTGTCTCTGTTTGTCTCTCTCACTCCCTCTCTGGTGGATGTGGAAAAGCACACCTGCTTTGCTTAGGTAGCAGCTTTTGCTTTGTAAGTGATGCTCATGATCAGCTGATGGCCTGTGCATGAATTGCAGTCCCCCACTAGCTGAATGCATGTGGAACAGCTGTGGTATCATTCCTATACTCAAATGCATGGAAACACACTCCTATAACTAAGCACTTCATGTGGGTGTTGGTCCCCTTCATTCACTGTGAGCGGGACTTCATGTGGGTGTTTGACAAACAGCATCACAGAGGGTAGTTGTATATACTTCTTACAGCATACACTGTGGAAACAGGTCAACAAACAGGAGGGGGATGTTCCAGACATGAGGACGGAATGCAAGTATTGCTCTTCTACATTTGAAGTAATGTTGGTTTAACAGGGTTTGTGTGGATATGGCTGTTCTACATGATTTAATATCTGTCATGACAGTGTTATGTGGTTGGGAAAACTCTCAGCTGTAGGGCTATCTGCAGTCTGTCGGGTGTTTGGAGTCTTACATGTGTTGTGTTACTCACACATTTCCTATCTTTAGAAAAACAGTAGCATACTCTGAGGATTGCAGTCAGTACATGGTGAAAGTCACGTGAGTTACTGACTTCATATCCCTCAGAAGACATCGGTCACAACAAACCCTATTACACCAGTCAATGTATAGGTTTATCACAGCAATATGTCAATATTGGCCCTGTGTTTGTGCCTCCAGCCACAACTCTGTCAACCTTTGTACATAGGTCATGTAGTAAGAGGTGCATGTATTCAGTACATCATTATTTACTGACATCATACCTGATAACAAGCCAGTGAGATGTCAGACTGCTAGACATGTTATGTATAGTAGACCTTATATTTGAGGACAAAACATGGACATTCTGTTGTAGTGTGTACAGTAGTGAGGTGTGTGTACTTATGGTGACTGTCGAAAGAGTGTGTATTGTGAATATGTACCTTGGTCTGTGTACAGACTGTGGTAAATGTCATTGTTCTTGGTCCTGTTCTATGTGATGTTGCATGCTGCTGCAGTGTATGGTACCCTGTCAGCGTATATGTTTATAGGGCCAGACCGGCACATGTCCCATACCACAGTCAGGCATTGGAATACACTGTATATTGGTCCAATATATGTAGGGTAAGTGTGTGAGTGGCACATATGAGGATGGTGTTGTTCACACAGTCCATATATTGTAATATTAAGTATGCTAACCATATGTGACTGTGGCTGTGTTCAGACTGATTATGGATATGCACTTTCACACAGGTGTCTGTAACTCCATGCTGTTACATGCCTGTAGAACCTGCTATATTTGCAGGTACATGTGTATTCCCCATAAGAAATGTAGGCCAATGTTGTGGCAGTCTGCCTGTAGTTTGCACAGTAATTTGTGACATGCCTAGCAGCTCAGTGAATTTACCCAGTGTGATATTATGTCCAGATATTTGTCAGATGTACTGTTGCCAGGCCACCATAACTGTTGTGTATTTCTAACAAAGCAGTGGGATGCTGTGAAGATGTATATCACAAACTAGTGGGTAGTATGTGGGATTGTGACGTCTGCTCCTCTGGTTATTATGTATCAGGACAGAGAGGAGTTTGTGAGTGCATAAACTGTGTGAGCTTATCTATTCCAGTATTTTCATGATATCCCCATTTACATGGCTGTAATCATCCACTTTGTCAGGCTTGGACCACACGTCTTGCACTAAGGGGTGCTGTGTATACCTGTGGACTGACCAGAGTTTGTCAGACTGTCCACATTAATTGGACATATCTCTGCTGTATTCCACAGGCTCATTACTGTGATTTGCGTGGTACTGTACTATGATGATCTTATGATGTCTGTCAGTAACTGATGGTGTACATGTCAATATCAGATGTGACTTCTCACGCAACATTTCTGTTAAGACAACCCCTGTTACAGTAGGAAATGTCTACATTTATTCCTGCAATGCTTACATGACATCCCCTTGCACTAAGTGGTTGTGACTATTGGTGCTGAGGTATGACTCCATTACATGTTATGGGCATATGTTATACATATATGTGTATGTATATATATATATATATATATATATATATATATATATATATATATATAGGGGTCTACTTCACATTACCGAACCGACACTTCACCGACACGCAGAAGACCGAGACGAAACGACCGACAAGCAAGTTGATCAAAAAGGTGATTTGCCGACAGCCGAAAGACCGACAAGGGTAACGTGTGAGCGCGACTTGGTAAGTGTGTGATAGTGACGGAGTTAGGAGCGGTCAGGTAAGTGTGCGATATTGTGGGATTTTGGGTCAGGGTGTGGGAAAGGTGAGTGTGTGGTAGTGTCAGAGTTAGGGTTCAGGTAAGGTAAGTGTGTGACAGTGACGGACTGTAGTTTAGGGACGGGTTAAGTGAGTTAGGTTTAGAGTGCGGGTAGGGTGAGTGTGCGATAGTGACAGGCTTTAGGTTGTAGGGTGGGTTAAGTGAGTTAGGGTTAGGGTGCAGGTAGGTTAAGTGTGCGATAGTGACAGTCTTTAGGTGTAGGGGTGGGTTAAGTGAGTTAGGGTTAGGGTGCAGGTAGGGTAACTGTGCGGTAGTGTCGGACCTTAGGGTTAGGGTTTGGGTTAGGGTTAGTGGATATGTCATTGTGTGTCATGTGTAGTTTATGTTGTTTGTGTCGGTGTAATTGTGTTCGGTTTTGTGAGTTGTTGGTGTTGTGTGTTTTCGGTTATTTGGGGTCGGTGTTTTGTGTGTCGGTGAAGTGTAGGTTCGGTAATGTGAAGTAGACCCATATATAGCTATATATATATATATATATATATATATATATATATATATATATATATATATATATATATATATATATATATATATATAAATATATATTAATAAAATCAATAACGAAAGGAGCAAACCAAGGTGCCAAATCCAAAAAAGCATCCGTAATCCACTGAATACAGTTAAAGCAGCACACCAAAAAGCAGAGAAAATAAAAATCCAAAACGTTTTATTCCATCGGATGAACAAACAGCTGTAGGGTAAGCGCTTTCGCCAAGTGCTTCATCAGACCCATTCAAACAGCAATTAATCACACTTAAATAATAAAAATGGCGGTAACATTTACCTACCAATTAAAGTTAAATTACATCATTCCTTAAAAACCACTGTAAACAACATATAAAAATACTTATAAAAAACATATGCATAAAAAATTCATGAAATATAAAAATACATATAATCAGAGATAGCTAACCTTTTGTCAAGGAATTTAAAATGCAACAATCCAATTATATAACTTTTATTTACAGAGTCTGCGAGACTTTAAAAATGGTTTAACTGGAATCATTGAGTTCAGACCAGGAAAAGTGTCCGATCTCAATCTCATGATCCAGATCGCTTCACGGGTTTCTGTATATGTTCGTATATCACCTCCCCTGGGTCCCTCAAAAATCTGTTCAATCACCCTAAAGCTAAATACGTGTGACTCACCCCCCGCTATCACATGTTTGGCTAAGGCACTCGTTTTGTTACAGGTCCTAATGTTGTATAAGTGCTCACGTATCCTATCTTTCAATAACCTATTCGTCTTTCCAACATAGAATGCCTGGCATCCTTCACAGGTAGCCAGATAGACTACGTTGGAAGATAGGCACGAGGCTTGTACTTTAAATGTAAAAGAATGGTTGTGAGCTGGACTGAGAAAATGTGATTCCATATTGATGTGACTACAAAAATTGCACTGTTCACACCTAACTGTGCCATACCCAGAAGAGGGAGAACTATACGGGTAATCACTCGGATAACATAGGAGTCTTTTCAGATTCTTTTTGTTTTTATATACAAAATGGGGATTATCTCCAACTATATCTCTTAGAGAGCTGTCAGCAGTTAACACTCGCCAATGTGTCCTAACTATATCTTTGATCATCCCTACATCATTAGTGTAAAATATGGGGAATGTCAAATTGCTATTAAAGATATTGTTAGTGACCGTTTCCTGTCCTGTTCCATCAACAGTAGTAATTTCACTCCCAAAATATGGAGTGGCTCTATGTCTCCTAAGTAGAGATATGTCCTCCGTACCTTCAGAAATATCACTATTAGAATAACCACGTTCCAATAATCTGTCACGTAAATCATCCAACTCAGTATGGAAACCCTGCTCCAAAGGGTTATATCTCGAAACTCGTATAGCCTGTCCTTTTATAATATTATTATATACATAACCTGGATGCATGCTCGTCCTATGCAAAAGGACATTCCTATGGCATGGTTTCCTAAAAACTCCAGTATTTACTAACCCATTCGGCAACCTTTCCACAAAGATATCCAAAAATGGGATCTTAGTGGATGAATATTCATATGTAAATTTTAAATAATTAGTTGCTGAGTTCAACTTGTGAATAAACACCTCCAATTGGCTCGACGTACCTGTCCACAAAAGGAACAGGTCGTCTACAAACCTCCTATAAAACGGGATAAACATCACAAATTCTTGTAACACAAACATATGGGTACATTCCCATTCTGCCATAAAAAGATTGGCGTAGCTATTGGCACACGAAGTGCCCATAGCTACGCCATCCTTCTGAATGTAATATTTCCCTTCAAAGTAAAATATATTGGCCTCAAGAACTAGCCTTAGAAGCACCATCAGCAGATTCACACAATCAGATTGTGCTGATGTTTCCCTCCTCAAATATCTCTCTAGCATACATATGCCTTCACTGTTAGGGATGGTGGTAAACAGCGATTGAATGTCAAGTGTCACGAAAAAATATCCAGTCATTGATGCATTGTCTTTAAAGAAGTCATTCAGATCCAGTAAAAATTCCTTTGTATCACGCAAAGTGAATTCATTAGAATCCACATATTGCCTAAGTTGTTTCTCTATAAACATAGAAATCGGTTCTGTGATCCACCCTCTGCCCGCTACTATTGGTCTGAGTGGTGGATCATTCCTAGCTTTATGAATTTTAGGTAGACCCTGAATAGTTGGAACAAGTGGGTGTTCTACCTTAAAAAATTTTAACAAATCAGAATCTATCAATTCCCTTTCATGGAGACTATTCAGTATACTAGATATATAATAGCTCACTGAGTCAACCTCTTCTCTTTTAATGCATTTATAAAAACTAGTATCAGATAACATATTATCCATTCTGTTATTATAGTGCACCTTATCCATGACCACTATCCCTCCTCCCTTATCTGCAGGTCGTATTGCTATTGACTTATCTCTTTTAAGGGAGTTCAGGGCTCTACGCTGTACAGGCGTTATATTGATGACGTCTTTTTTGTCTGGAAGGGGGACAGACTTTCTCTGAGCAATTTTCTGGAAACCCTTTTCCAGAGTCTGGACTTCCTGACCCTCACGGTAGGACATATCGGAACCACCACTCAATTCCTGGATATCCACCTCACTATAGACCCGGAAAATGGACAGTTTGACTCCAACATCTACCGCAAGCCCACTTTCCGGAATAACTATCTAGAGTTCAGCAGCCAGCATCCCCATTTCATGAAAAAGAATATTGTAAAAGGACAATTCATCCGGTTATCCAGACTCATTTTTAGGGACGAGGTTTTCATCAAGGAAGGTTTTACCTCAGAAACTTGTTCCTAGAAAGAAAATACCCAGAGTATCTAGTGGACAACCTGTTCCAAGAGATCATACAGCACAGACACTCCAGGTACCCACCAATCCTGGAAAAGGGATTCACAGCAAGGGCACAGAACGGACCGAACAAAAGGACTGGGTGTCAAGTTTCCCCTTCCAATTTCCACCGATATGTTTGGAATTAGAGGGTCCTCACCAACAATTGGGACATCTTGGGAGGAGAAAAGGTCTGACAAAGTTACTTGGGACATCCCCAAACTTCTGTTTCAAACGAACCTCTTCTTTTGGTGGTGCGTTCGAGAGGAATAAAAGCCCATCCCCACAGAGCGAAGTATCGACAGAACCTGGAATGTCTGACTGCGGCAAGTGTGTTGCCTGTGTACACATACGAAAAACAACAATGTCACCTTCCCGCACTGCAACAGAACTGTCGGTCTACATGACTACTATGACTGCAACACAAAAAATGTAGTCTACTGTGCTTTCTGCGAACACTGTGGGAATTTCTATATCGGCAAAATGAACAGGAAGCTGAGTAGCGTATTAAAGAACACACTGCAGCAATACACAAACAGGACAGTTTGAATGCCTTGGCTAAACACAGTACTATTTGCCCAAACTTCACAGGATTCAAATTCACAGTGCTGAAAAAATAACAGAATTTGTAGGGGACATGGACACATTCCTGCAAGTCCGGGAATTAAAATGGCAGATAGAACTGAGAGCTGATGTCTATCCAGGTCTCAACGAGACACTGAACATTAAATGTGCACTTAAATGGTATAGAGATTGAAATGTGATAGGGTTTGAAGAACTGTGCAAGAGGGTTTGAAGAATTGTGCAAGTAGATTTAATGTGTTTATGGATTTACAACTGTGCAAGTGAATATAATGTGTTTCCTCTCTCTCTCTCTCTCTCTCTCTGACTTTTGACTCCCCCATACCCCCTGCACACATGCTCCCACTCTCTCTCTACTTTTGACTCCCCATACCCCCTACACACATGCTCCCAATCACCAGGCTAGCCCCCGCTGACCCCACCAACTATACCCCCCGGTCTCACATTTTCACGCAGCCATTCAAGGGGTGATACCATCTGCACTGACAGTCTTCTGGGGGACACTGTTATTCATAGGCTCCTTGTCATGGGTGGGCCCCTAACAGCCCCCCCTCAAGTCCACACCACATTCCTCCCACTCCCCCATCAGGTGGCATACCCACACATTTCTCTACACACACACCGATGCCAAAGCATAGTAGGACTCTCTACCTGACTCCTCCACCTTCCTCCGTTCCCTTCTTTACTTACCTTTGGAGGCAAACACTCATAAGTTATGTGTTTATACTAGAATCATCACAGCATGACTGTCATCTTTCCTGGTCCCCCCCCCCCCACAATCCCTTTTTGCACACAGTCCCTTTTTGCACACAATCCCCTTTTTTGCACACGATCCCTTTTTGCACACAATCCCTTTTTTGCACACAATCCCTTTTTGCACACTATCCCTTTTAGTATGCACACGGCACCATAAGGCTATTACTGTCTGACCAATTTGCCTTATGTAACTGCAATTGTAATGTTAATGAAAATGCACACAGCACCTGCTTGTTCACACTTTTCTATCGGAAAGGAACTGTTGTTAATTTAAATGGCCTGCTAGAACTAATGTATATAAAGGAAGTGAAAATGGTTGCTCATACTTATGAAACATGTCTTTCTGAAGAAGTCTTGATAATAAATAAGACGAAAGCGCTAAAGTTCTACAAGAGTTGTTGGTGTTATTTACTATTTTATTGAATGCTTTTATTGTCACGAAGTTCATTTCTTAGTTATATATATATATATATATATATATATATATATATATATATATATATATATATATATATATATATATATATATATATATATATATATATATATATATATGTGTGTGTGTGTATATATACATATATACAGATAGATCTATATATTTCCATATATATAACGCAATATACAGATGTATAGCAATACATATATATAAATATATATGTGTATGTACATGTATAAATATATCTACATATGTATATATATATATATTATTTATTTATTTTACATTTGTTAACCGGGATGGTCCGACTGGATACATGTCCTTTTTCAGCGGAGGCCCGGGGAGAAAAGCTCCAACAGAGTTACATTGATAATTAGGTACAGTAAATGAGCTGAAAGAACTTAACAAAAACATAGGCTATTTACATACAAGTACAAGACTGCCATTACTATTTCTGAGATTACTACAAATGTAACATTAATAACATATTAGCAAGGACGGTAGGCAGTATAATGACATAGAGTTAGACAGGATACATATTTCTTTATCACAGTATACAAAGTACTTATCATCTTAGCTAGTTGTTTATGTTTTAGTTAATGGCACAGAGCTAGTCTGGGTTTGAGCAAGGACATAGCCAGTGTGACTTGAAGTGGAGTTTTAGACTATTTTTGAATTGACTTAGAGAAGTTGCAAGCGTGATGTTATTTGGGAGAGAGTTCCATATTTTACCAGTGGTGTTGGCAAATAGCGTCACCACCTAGGTTGAGAGATTTAGTTGTTTGGACAAGGAGTCTGTTTGCTGAGCGAAGGCAGCTTAGACTGGAGTAGGGAGTCATTAAGTTTTTTAGTGCTGGAGTATTCTCAGGTTGTTTAAGGATTTTGAAGGCCTCTATGAGTTGGGACTGGTGAAGAAGGTGTGGGAATTCTATCCATCCAAGCTTTTTCAGGTTAGTACAGTGGTGTGTTCTGTAGGGTAGGCCTGTAACAAACCTGACAATGTGATTATAGCAGGATGAGAGCTTGGCCAGATCAGATTTGTTAAGGTGAGTGAGGACAGGAGAGGCATATAGTAGGGTAGAGAGAAGGTGTGAACGGGCTGTGGCTGCACTGGCATTCGGGGTAAGCAAGGCTTTAATTCTATATAGGGTCCCAAGTTTCTTGTTGACTGGCTTAATGGCTTGGTTGATATGTATATCAAATCTGAGTTTATTGTCAATGTTTACTCCTAATAGCTTTGTATAGGTGTCTGGGGAGATGATGGTCCCATTATTGGATTTTATAGTAAAGTTTTCAGTCGGAGATCTATTGGTTGGGTAGAAGAGAAGTAACTTGGTTTTGTTTGGATTTAAGATCAGGAGATGGTTGGCAAGCCAGTTTTCGACTTTGGTGAAGCTATGTTGGGTGGTAGTTAGTAGATTTGCAAGAGAGGCATTGGAACATATTATAGTCGAGTCATCTGCATATTGAATGCAGGTGGCTTCAGGGATGACTGTTTGGATGTCGTTTATGAAGACTGAAAAGAGGAGAGGTCCTAATATGGAACCTTGAGGAACTCCTATGGTATTTGGTAGTAGGCAGGAGAGCTTGTTTTGCCATATTACTGCTTGTTGTCTCCCAGTGAGGTAAGCTTGAAACCAGTCAAGGGCTGGAGTATCTAGATACAGGGTTTTTAAAGTATATAGAAGTAACTGATGGTTTACCATATCGAAGGCTTTCGATAGGTCCAGGAAGAGAGCGGAGGATATTTTTTTATTATTCCGGTTAAGATTACTGTTTTCAGTAAAAGAGAGGAGGGCAGTGGTTGTACTATGATGGGGTCTGAATCCATGTTGAGAGTCTGTGAGTAGTTTATTTTGGGTTAGATAGAGCATTAGTTGGTTGTGCATGCACTTTTCCATAATTTTGGCAAGTGGTGATAGTATGGCTATAGTTGGATAGTTCTGTGGATGAACCTCCTTTGTGGAGTGGAATAACATAGGATATTTTCCAAATTGAGGGGATTGAGGCCTCGGTTAAGGTTCTGTTAATTAGGATTGAGATAGGGTAGGCTACGACATCTGCAGCAATTTGCAGGTATTCAGCCGGCAGAAGATCGGCTGAAAGGGTGGTTGGCTTCAGTTTTTTCAAAAGGGATCTGATAAAGGATGTGAATACTGGCTGGAAGTTAAAAGAGAGTGGTGAGTCGGGTATAGTGTTTATAGAAGTGTGGGGAGGAGAAAGTTGGTTAGCTAATGACTGGATGGTTTCTGTGAAGAAAGTATTGAATGAATTGGCTATATCTTCTTGGCTCTTGTCAGATAATGTTCCTGGGGTCGGAGTAGTGGATTTGCCTGGATGGAGAAGTTTATTTATGCCTGCCCAGTACTTTTGAGGGTTATTCTGATGTTTATGTTGCAGATTGTAGAAGTAATTTTTCTTATCTAGTATGATGGCTTTTTTAGTCTCATTTCTAAGTTGTTGGAATTTGATACGATCTAGGGGTAGTTTGGTAGTGCACCATTTATCCCACGCTTTGTCTCTAGTTGTTATTTTGGTTTTGGTGTCTGTTTTTAGCCAGGGTGCTAGTTGAGTTTTAATTCTTACTGAGCGTTTAGGGGCATGCGAGTCAAATATAGTAAGGAATGAATTGTTAAATGATGACACTGCCTCATCAAGGGGAAGGAACTTTAGTTTTGTCCAGTTACATGATTTGAGTTCAAGTTGAAATTTAATTGGGTCAAAGTTTTTCTTGGATCTGATAGACCTATAAATAGGTAAGCTTGTACAATTAATTTTGTCTTTCATGATGTATGTGAGCAGGTGATCACTAAGATCATTAGGGAGAGTTCCAGACATATAGTTCTGGGATGACTGTTGGTGAGTATCCAGTCTAGTATACTCTCTTTTGGTTATTGTTACCTGCGTGTGGTAGATGATATTATCTGAGAGAATCCATGTAGGTTAACAGGGATGGGGTTGGACTGTGCTGTGCATTGGTTCCAGTCAATATTAACATCGCCCAGGACAATGGTTTCTTGAGGGTAGTTGTTGGCTATCCAATGTAGAATGACCTCTAGTGTATCTACATTGTTCCCAGGGGGAATATAGGTGACAATTAGGTTAATGCCCTTATGATTATTTAGTAGAATTTTTAGAGCTAGTATTTCAGCGTTAGAGACCTGGGGTGGTTGTATAGGGTTAGTTATGATGTTAAGTGTGCTATTATATAAGACGGCTATTCCACCTCCTCTTTTCTTTACTCTATCTGCCCTAAGTATATTGTAACCAGGAGGCAGGATCTCATTGTCTTTGGTTGATGGTCGGAGCCATGTTTCAGATAGACACATTATGTTGGGGAGGTATGTGGTTAGTACAGCATGCAGGCTATGTATCTTATTGTTTAGGCTTCTAATGTTTAAGTGGCATATTAGGAGGGAGTTGACCAGTCGGTGGGAGAGTGGTGGGCTGGTAGGATTTTGAGTTAAGGTTGGGCCTGGATTAGGATGGATGTCCCCATCTTTGGTCATGTTTTTTTTTGGGTTATATTTATATGTTTTATATATATATATATATATATATATATAAAGATCTAGGACTATTGAAGGAAAGTTCGATAGTCCGAATCCACAATACCTGAACACACTTTAAAGAAAGCGCTTTCACCGAAAAAGTGCTTTCATTAAAGTCCGTTCAAAAAAAAAAAAAAACACTAAATCTTTTTTTATGCAGGGGGCAAGTCCCCCTGCACCCCCTTACTTTTATATTCTCACTCTGTGGTTGCTCTACAGTGGGGAAAAGGGAATTCTCCCTTAACTGCACCGTAGTGCGACCAGCACAACCAGCATACATAACTGAAAGTGCTGATTCGGTGAA
Organism: Protopterus annectens; assembly: GCF_019279795.1. Taxonomy (NCBI): domain Eukaryota; kingdom Metazoa; phylum Chordata; order Ceratodontiformes; family Protopteridae; genus Protopterus; species Protopterus annectens. Next base: position 740,306,627 of record NC_056726.1, read on the forward strand.
CAGCACTTTCGGTTATGTATGTTCGGTGATTTCTGCTTCGTCAGAAAGTGCCGTCGGGGATCTGTATGGATCCCACACACACACACATATATATATATATATATATATATATATATATATATATATATATATATATATATATATATATATATATATATATATATATATATATATATATATATATATATAATATCCTTATGTGTAAACATGACTGTTGCATATACCTTCCCAGATGCATCACACCGTATTTATCTGATATGTGTATATTTAGATACAACAACATACTTGATTCAGCACTAATATCACTAACAAGTGCTACACAAATGTAGAAGTCAGAGCAGTTGTTCACCACTATTCTGTATGTGCAGTGACAGATATACTGAAAAAAAACAACAGATGTCTTCATAGCTGTGATCGCTTAGTGGTTAACAGCTCTGACTATAATGTACAGGGACTTGGTTCAAGGTCTGCAAGGGCTGTTTATTTTGTTGCTGGACGGAACAAGGGTTGTTGGATATAGAGTGGTTAAGGCAGTTTTGAGCAACTTTAGCTTCACTACGTATGAGAGGTTTCTAATACACCTACAGAAACTGCCATTTTCAAATGCCTGGTGCTTCCAGACCCAGTCGGTAGCCTTGCTTTTCCTATCTGGTATGTTATTTTCAAAATAAACTGCTTCATTATTTTCCATGCCTCTGTATTAGGTAAAAGTCAGCTAATTATAACATAAAGTGTGCATGGACATTATTTGGAGTATTCCAGGCAATGCTAGCTATTCTTATTAAGAAACTAAGGCAGTTTAATTAAGTTCTCCATCTGCTTTCCATATAATGTAACACTCAGAATGTACGCCATGTGTATTTGAGACTGTGTAACAGCGTACTGCTTTATTTAGTTCTGTGCCTTTTACATGTAAATGTAAGCAAATATTTGAGCTTTTTCTTGTATATTTGCTCTTAGTTTAACATAACTTCACTGTTGACTCGTGCACAAACACAGGATCATTTTAGAGTCATAAGTAGCAGTTAGCTGTTGTCTTGTAAGCTCGTTTTATCAATACATTCAGCAGATAAGGTTTCTCTATTGAGCACAGGCTTGGAACATTTTATGTTTGATTCAAACTGCTTCATGTGGAATGGCAGCCTGATTAAGCCACACAGTAATTGGTGTAAGTGCAACCCAGAATTGTAACCTGTTGTAAAGGCATTTTATAGACTAAAAGCAAGGTCTAGCTTTGATTTTTACTGGTTACAGACCCATACTGTAAAAGTGAAGCAGATATTCTGTTTGTAGCTAAACAGAACTGCTGTTTACCATATACTCTCTGGTTGAAGTGAATGTTGAAATGCCTGTTTGCTTGGTGGCTAGATGTAAATTCCAGAAAGGTTCTCACTCCTAATGTATGTTTTAGTTCTACATAGACCCCCTCTAAATAACTAACAAAAGAATCTCCTACCTGAAGGAAGCTTTCCTGAAAACTGTACCGACAAACAATCTTCCTGGAGTCCAATCTACAATTGGCTAAGGTTAATACCTTAAACTGTATTGCAATCCTATATAGTTTATTCTGCTGACCTGGGTCTAAAGGCACCTTTAATCTATCCCCTATAGTAATCTGGCTCCCTCTGTTGGTTTAATTGAATTAGTTGCCCCTAGCATTCTATAATATTATTACTTAACCTAAAATGAAACCCTGAACATTGTATTTTCACTCTGCTCTCCCACACATAGCCCTGAAAATTATATTCTGAACACATATCCTGTAGTGAACAAATACCCTGCTAGAATATAAAACACAGTGTATAATGTAGTGCAAAATACAGGTTAAAAATACAGCTACAAATTTCAGTTTAATATTCAGTTTAAAATACAACCATTAAGTTAACACTACATACATACCATAGCCTAAGAAAACACTTGGAGACAGTGTTACCCTGCTCCTCTCACCCTCGATATTCTTGGGCTCGCTCTGCAACCCTCCCTGCCCCCAATTTCAACCCGCCCCTACTACCTCTAAATTTATAGGTACTTAACCACACCCCTGCTTTACCAACCTATCAGCCTTCACCTAACATATTTTTCTCCTTCTACTCTATTACCTCTAAATTGATCATCAGATTTTCTTCTGTTGTGTCATTCAAACAACAGATCCGAACCTCTATACTCCTTCTCTCATAATGTTATACTACTCTTTACTATCCATTTTGATAGCCACTTATTTATTCACCTTGTACGAAAACCATTTGCTTATTGGTTATCAGTACCCTAAAGGCCATACTATCACCCCAGCTGTAAAGCATCCCATCTTTAGCCATACTATTAACAATAGGTACAACTCAATGTCTTGTTCACTCTTACAGAATACCAACCCCTGGCGCATTAGCTCTAGATCGAGACAATACTACAAACTGTTAAACAAACTCCTGAAGCTTATCACTAAGTATAGACCTAGCCTCATGCTCAGTGGTGACATACACCCCAACCCAGGCCCATCCACACCTGATATATATATATACACCCCCTCTCCCTGTAACCTAAACCACAAAACTATAATTAGTAGACCAACTGACTCTCTCCTGGTCTGTCATCTCAATATTAGGAGCATTAATAACAAGGCACATGAACTGCATGCCCACCTGGATTTCCACTCCTCTAAGATTCTCTGTCTATCTGAGACCTGGTTAAAACATAACACTACTGGCAATGAAGTGTTACCACCTGGGTATAGTATACACAGGCCGGATTGTGCTTCCAGGAAGGGGGGTGGGGTAGCTATACTCTATAAATCTGAGTTGAATTTGACCATAGATGTTAATCAACCACCTCAGATAAATAACTCTGAAATTCTTTCTACTAGACTGCAACTTAACAAAAGTAAATGCATGAACATCATCTGTATGTATATTCCCCCAGGTAATAATATAGCAGACTTGAAGACACCCTTCACTGGCTATCATGTCATTACCCCCATGAAACCCTATTACTTGGAGACTAACATTGACTGGGGCACCTGTTCCTCAGAATCCCCTTCTACCCACATCAACCTGCATGCATTTGCACAAACCATAACCACCCCTACCAGGCTAGGTAAACCCAACCAAAAAGAAAGCATACTCAACTGGGTACTCGTAAATAGTAATCCCCAACTGTACACTGCTGGTACCTTCCCAGATGACCTAAATGACCACCTTCTCACTTACATAGTTAAGCAAAAAGCCATTAATCCACAACAACCCTTACTCAGAAAAGTCAGAAACAAAAGAGACTATGACCCTGCCAAATCCCAACAGGAAGTTAGGTCCTGAAACTGGTCTATGCTAAAACACCTCCCGTTAGAGGAGGCAGTTTCATATTTTAACAACAAATTTCTTGAAATCCTTGTTCTGCATGCACCTCCCTGCTCAAAGTGAACAAAAGCAAAAACTGCACTATGGCTTTCTAGAGTCCAGACTAAAAATTACCAGTAGAAACAAATTTTGGGCTCCATGACGCTCCACTAAAGACCCCCCATGATCATGTTAAATATAGGCAAGCTAGGAATGAAACTAAAAATTCCATTCTACATGACAAAAAAACAATACCACTGTAATTTACAGACAGCTGACCAGAACAATCCTCAGAAGTTCTGGGCAGGTCTGAATAATCTACTTCATCCTGGGAAAATATCTACAACTATCCCCACTGCCACCATTGACAAATCTCCTGAGGAGGTGTCAAGCCCTAGCTAGCCAATTACCTCATAGCTCCCCTGGCCCTAATAGTACCACCTCTAAAAACTGACTCTCATTTAGCTTCCATCCTTGGTCAAAAAATTAAAACCCACCACACTCTCCGCTGACCAACTCCACGCCAAGTACCTTCATAAATCAGCAGATGCCATTGCCTATCCAATATCAATACTAATTAATCGTACCATAGCAGAAGTTAAAATTCCCACCATTTGGAAAACATCCTACGTAATCCCACTACATAAAGGAGGTTCCTCCGCTGAATTCTCCAGTTATAGACCAATAGCTATACTTTCTCCACTTGCAAAGATTATGGAAAAATGTATACACAAACAATTCATGCACCACCTAATCCAAAATCACCTCATGGCCGATACCCAACACGGCTTTTGTCCACGTCACAGCACGACATCAGCCTTACTGGCTTTTACCAATACCATAAACAATAACCGTAACAATAATCACATATCCTCAGCCCTCTTCTTTGATCTTTCCAAGGCATTTGACATGGTTGATCTACAACTTTTGATTTACACCCTGCAAACCTTCTGTCTAGATTCTAAAGTCCTTCAATGGTTTACATCTTACCTCAATGGGAGGCAACAGGCTGTTCTCTGGCAGAACAAGATCTCTAACCTATTACCGAGTACCACAAGGCTCCATATTAGGGCCCCTACTGTTTTCCATCTTTATTAATGACTTATATACAGTCATCCCAAATGTCAGCTGTATCCAATATGCTGATGACTCCACCCTGATTTGCTCAGCTACATCTCCTACAGAATTGAGGTCTGCTACCCAGTCCACCTTTAATACTATAGAAAACTGGCTCCCTGAACGTTGATTGTTACTAAATCCCCCCCCAAAAAAAAACTAAAATGCTGTTATTCTCACCTACACAAAGGTCTGCTGCTTTTACCTTCACCATAAATGCAAAAGATGGCACTCCTCTACAAAACTACTAGGTGTCATTATTGACAACAACCTAAACTTTGATCTACATGTAAATCAAACAATCAAGACCATCAATAAAAATCTTGGGTCGCTGTATAGGATAAAAGCCTTTTTAACCCCATCCAGCTAAGATGGCCATAGCTCACTCTCACCTATTTTCAACACTTCTATATGCTCCCCCCTTCTCTCCAGTCTAAACAAATCTGTACTTAATAGATTGCCAACCTGTTACAATCACATTGCCAGGTTTACCAGTGGCCTGCCTTTTAGAGCTCACCACTGCATCAACCTTAAACAGCTTGGGTGGCTAGAAATTCCCAGTCTAATCCAATATAACCTGCTGATCATGGCTAACAAAATCCTCTATGATCCAGATAATACACCAGCCCTGAGAAATATTATCACCCCCAAACTGATCCAAGACTGCTTCGATCCTTGAACAAACAACTAATTCAATCAAAATTAACAATGCAGTTGGTGATGCCCTCTTTGCAAACTTTGCAAGCAGAGCCTGGAACTTACTTCCAGCTGATATTACTTTGCTCTCCTCTCTAGGCCAATTTAAAAACAAACTCAAACAACATCTGGCACTAAACTGGCCTTGCCACTGCAATAAGCATGGCTAACTCTCATCATAAATGTGAATAATCTATTAAACTAGCTACTGTTAATTTTCCCCTGACTGTAACCAGGGGTAACATTTAACCTGTGAACTTGTCTAATCATGTTTGCCTATGTATTCTTTGTAAATACCATATATATAATTATGCCTTTATTGTTTTTATTGTATCTGTTTTACCTGGAGCTTTTCTCTCCGGGCCTCCGCTGAAAATGGACATGGATCCAATCGGACAATTCCAGTCAACAAATGTAAAATAAATAAAAATAAATAAAAATAAAGTGGGTTTGTACAGGTTTCCATGACAGTAAGCAGTGCTAACATACGGTTAAATAAATAAGTGCTTAAATCATTTCAGCTTCACTTACCAGTGCACATATCTGCTTAGCATTTATATTGCAGCAATGCTGAAACCTTTTAAGTTCAGCTCAGCTCTAGTAACCAGTGATCACATTCCAGTCTGATAAAATAGCAGGGTAATGACATTTTTAATAAGTATATTTAATTCCATGTACATAACATGTGTCTGTGTGCTGTGATTACAGTAGCAAGAGGTGTGAGTCTACTGTCTGGGACACCTGAGTATATATGACTTGTACAACACTCTTTTCCATTTGAATGTGTAACATACATGGGTAGTATCCCAAGTTATATGCAGTCACACTGGCAAGTAGTGTATCATTACATTACTACTGTTGACAGTGCTTTCCCATGTAAGAGTAGATTTCAGATTGTAGTACTGGAACCAAACACCCCTGCATGCAAATATGGACTCTGAGTCCTCACTGTCATGTTCTTGGTGTGTGAGCTGTGTGTCATTAAGTATTTCCTACTGGATATTGATCTGACATGTGGATATTAACTGTAGACTACTGTATGTATAGGACATGTCATTGAGGGCTGCTGTCATGTAGTAATGGCATTCCTATCAGTGTCAGACATCTATCTGTCAACACAGTCATCCTAATGCATAACCAGTTGGCTAGCTGATGTCTGTCAGTCATCTGTACAGATGTACATATGTCAGGTATCCATATTGGCTGCTTACAGGCAATATATGCTTGGGTGACACTGACATGTCTGCCCAGCTGTGTTATGAATGCCACAGCTAGGAATCCCCACCCTATATGCACTACATGCCATGGATACCTTGTGCACACTACCACAGTCAACAGAACATGCTTGGGTACAGGTCTCCAAGACAGACACTGATCATGTTATGTAATACATGCTGCATACCTGTCAATTGGAGCACCTCACTGGCCCTCTGCAAGAGGCAACCAGATGACTGGATGTTGCATTTAACTCTCAACCTGAGGATCACTCCCATGGCATCAGTTGATAGATGGCCTGCTGGCATCTGGCTATGGCAAGCTATGTCCAGACACATGTGCCATAGATGCCACCACCTGCCAACTGTCCCACATCTATGGCCACTAGTGATGGGGTATGTTTAGGCAATATGACTGTGTGTGGGGATGGGGTGTATAACAGTGGGATGTCAAATAATGGAGCAGATTCAGCCTCTGATGACTCTGCCTGTGCCTCAGCACACCTATCATCATTGTCAGTGTCTTTATGGACACTAACATCAGTTTGCCTGCAGGAGGGACCCTGACCCACCTCACCACCTGTGCGGGGAAAACAAGAAATGCACTTTAAGACCTGTACATCATTGCTTAACTGTACACACACACACACACACACACACACACACACACACACACACACACACACACACACACACACACACACACATACACACACACACACACACACACACACACACACTTACAGGTGAGACTGCACAAAAATATTACACACAGACCTCTTATTAGCCATCTGTCAGCATGCATGACATATGGCACTCAGCATGCACTGCAGCTATAGTCAGTCTCTATTACCAACATTATACATTTATGTGATGCATGGGTTGTCTAAGTAGGTGATGCCCCTTCCCCTGGAACAATATGCACCCATGTACATAGTATTGCTGTGCAGCTGTTCAGCACCATAACTCGCAGGTGTACATGCCATTGCTGAATGTGTATATGTGTGTCAGTTATGTTTTCTCTGCTGCTCACAGCCCCTATGTGTTTGTCCGACACATACATGGGATGATATGTGGACAGATGTCAATAGTGAATGCCTGATGTCTGATTTGCAGATCTCATCATCAGCAGTGCATATTTGACCAATAAAATACAATTACACTGACAATCTTCAAACCTTACTGTGGCTATGAGGAGTGAATACACCCTTATTGACATGGCACCCTCTTCCCTGATATGCCATGGGGCCACTATACTGCATATGTTAACATTACTCAAATCTGATATGTGACATACGCCCTGGGTAATCAAATGCAGTATCAAACAAATGTGTTTGCTCTGCAGATGCTAATTGAGATGCATACAATCTGTGGGTGCATAAGTGTGCACACCCTTAACATGATGGTTTGTTGCACCAACTGTTAAGTGTACTACAACTGTCACTATTCCTGGAAGGGGTATACCAGAATGGGCCATCTTCACTTGCCAGTATTTGGTCATTTTGCCCTACATATGTCCCTCAACTCTGCAAGATTGCAAGGTAAACTCATGTGCACAGCCCTTGTAGGTCACACAGTGCCTTTACTATTGCTGTGGAGTCATGGTTATGTCTGCCACAATTCATGGCCTTGACTGTGTGCAGATACAGCCATTCTTAGTGAGCTTTGGATGTCTGAATCAGTTCAGTGTTGTGTTTCAGGATGACACCCCCCATCCTCAGCCTTTTTTCAAATGTTTAACACCTATGAGCTACACGTGAGTGTCATTTTGCAGTGTCCCAAATTCAGAACACCATGTGTCCTAGTCCCTGCTAATGAATGGCAAACATACAGGTGTACACTGGCACCAGCAAGGTACAGCTGGGGATGGTAGGCCTGGGGTGGAGTGAGGTGTTGCTTGTGCAGCACATGTAGCTTAATTGATACTGTCTGTAGGTTTTGAACTTGGTCTTGGTGCATCATTACACATTGCAACACATGCTTTTGGGGGACTTTTGATGTTTTGCATATGCTGCTTGTAGAGAGCCCTGGCTTATGTTCTCTGTGGAACAACTGTCCCATCTGATTACCCTAACTCATGGGCCACACTTATGCAGAGTTCAGGTGATTGTCGACACAGGTACTGCACAGCCAGTACTTGCTAGACATTCCTGCAACTCCCTCAGTGTTGTGGCATGTAACTAGGCAACCTGCATGACCAGTTTGCAACATGTGTCATCATCTGTCTTGGATCGCCATCTGTTTATTTTCTACATTAATGTTGTCCCATACATCCTCGTCACACACATGACTGTCTGCACTGTTTGCCATGGTATATACAATGGTGAGGTAAAGCTACATGTCCCACTCTTGCATGCTACCTGTTGGGTATGGGGTCCATTCCATGGCTTGTAAGATGTGTGCAAGCCACAGCTGCCTCTGTTGCAGGTGATTTGGCAAATTTGATGGACATATGTCTTGGACAGCAGACAATTTCTCAGTGTGACATTGAGGACCTGTACTTGCGAGAATGTGCATACTCATGAAGAGTGAATGCTGTCAGAACCTCAAAAGCTGCTTCCACAATATGTTATTTGGAGTGGATGCACACATATGCTTCCAGTGATTGTTAAGGTATGCATTCCCCATATTTGCTGTCCTAACATAGGACTCCATATTACATATCCATTGCTCATGTTAGGACCAGATTACAGTTCATAAGAGTTATGGATTTGATATTGTGTTATGCCATTGTGTGGATCTGTAGCAGTTGCCATTGTAATAGTGGTATATACACTGTTGTAGCACTGTATAAAGGTGATGTTTCAGACATGTTCCTACTGTAGGCCAATTGTCCCACCATTATGTTGATCTCTGTGCACACATCTTGCAATGACAGGTTGTTAGTTATATTCCAAGACTCTTACATACCCTTCAGATATGCCACCATGGTGACCACTGTGATGCAGTGCAGTTAATAGCAACAATAAGTGAACATGCACAGCATGCATTATGGGTAGGTCTGTTAAATGCGTGCATGGCTAATACCATGGTCATAACATGGCCAGTGCATTGGCAAACCTGAACAAACAACACCATACTCACCAGCTACAGGCTGCTGCCCCAGAGGTATACCAGAGGGACCTACAAAATTGTGTGGGAGATGTGATGTCAGTAGCCACACCTGTGGCATTGGTACAGGGTGGGAGCCTCATTTCAGTACATCAACAGTGCAAACCCTCAATACTACAGATTATGCACATCTGTTTATTACTACAATGCAGCAACCGACTATATATATTTTAACTCACATATGCATGATTAAGCTCTATAATTGCAGATGGATAAGCAACAGTGGTCTATTGATGTGCCTTGGGGCCTTACCTGCACACTCCTCATCCATTGTGTGGGTAGCACCCACCTCCACAATGCTATCCGCAGGGTCTTGACTTTGCTGCGGGCAGGTGAACTGAGACTGGCAAGGAGCTCCTCAGCATGTGTCAGGGGGGCTGGATGGCATTACCCCCCCTGTGCCTAGCTGGTCCTGCCTAACTGCAGTAGCATGCTAACTGGCATGGTGGAGTAGGTCAGTGCAACAATGTCGGACCTGCTCATAACTGCGGCTATGCAGGCCGACATCATTTACCCTGTGGACGAGCTCATTCTACAGGGTGGTCCTCTCCTGCAGATCATGGGATATACGGCCAAACAGGGTGTGGAAGTGCTGCACCAGGTGGTTTATTATAACCTCATTCTCCTGGGGGGAATAGACTGGCAAATGCTCTCTAGACATGGTGCCTGAAAGACATAAAGAAGAAAACAGGTCTGAGGACATCATACTGCAGAATATAACAGTTGTTAAATCACATCTCCATCTTCCCCCTCCCACCATATCTGCAACAATAATCTGAACACACATCTCAATGGGTATGTTTACAGTAAACCTATTGTTGGGACATATATCGTATTCTACAATAAATTGTGCAAATGTGTTTCTAGTCATGTTTGTTGTTGAAACAATATCATTAGGGGTCTGTTGCTAACAATGTCACATGCATGCCATTGAAAGGGCCACTATGATTCCATATATGCATATGTTCTGTTTGCTATGTGACTGCTCCCAATCTGGTGTTTTGTTTTAATGGGGATAGCTAAGCATGCTGTTAGATGTAATCCTGGAATGTGTGAACTATTATTACCCACACATGTTCTATAACTGTGACACGATAGCATGTTTCGGAAGTCAGTTCCCAGCAGAACCACCTCCCCCACCTCATCTGGCCATGTTACCAGGCCACAGCATATCTGGGACCTACCCCAGGACCTCATCATCTGCTGCTATTGCACTACCTTCAGGTGGAACCACCTCAGAGGATGGTCTTCACCCACCCACCCCCGGGAGCACACACAGACAGGATCCTGTCACCTGAAGTCAGATCCAGGGTGTGTTGCATAGGGAACTCCACATAGACTTGGGGGAATGTGCTACACCACCTTGAGGCCCTCATCTGACAATTACAGGGTCTGCATGCTACTCCTGCTCAGCCCACAGCCCAGGCACCTTCAAGGCCATGAAGATGAAGTTGTGACTGCCCATGGGTGGGGACCTTGGTCCCATTGTTTCCATTTGGGGGCTCATGGGCTTCCACATTTCGAACACCACTCCCCATCCAAGGTGTTTAGCCACCACATGTCATATACCACCCCTGTATGCTGTCTTGTATGTCTTCCAACCCAACCTACCTCCCTAAATATACCTACTATGCTTCCCCAACACACCAATCTCACCTTTGCAAAGAAAGTAAAATGAAAACAAAAATGCAGAAAGGTAGCAGTCTGGCGATACAAATCCACAAAATGTGAAGAGGTTTGAACGCAAAATTAGTTTAATAAAGTAGCGTTTTTGCTGCTTGAAAAATCCGCAGCTTCTTCAGAAAAACTTAAAAACAAGCAGTGAAACTTTTTTTAAAAAGGTTTAGAGGAAGTGTTAAAATTACATCACTTCCTGTTGAGAACCTCATGACAACACGCTCATACTAAAAAATACTAAAAGCGCTCCAAAACATTAAACGGGCGCAAAGAAAGGGCAATGCGTTCCCAACATGGATTTTACACCAGACATAACTGTCCATTTTGCACCCCGCTTACTACTGTATATATATATATATATATATATATATATATATATATATATATATATATGTGTGATATTTTTTCACACATACCATGCAGCACTATCATTCATCAGTAGGGGAAATGTATTTATACACACACGCACACACACACACACACACACACACACACACTCACATATATGTGTGTGTGTGTGTGTGTGTGTGTGTGTGTGTACATATGTAGACATACACACACACACACACACACACACACACACACACACACATATATATATATATATATATATATATATATATATATATATATAAAATAATACATGGAGTGCATTCAAACATCAGGTCCACACTCTCTAACTCTCCTTCCTCCACAGTTGCACTGTTCTGCCTTGCTGCAAACCAGACAAGTGTCACATGTGGACACTGCCTAACATTGGGGGGATATATAGGGACAGATTGCAGGTAAGCCTATTACAAACCTATGGTGTTTGTGCATGATACATTTCATGTTAACATGACTGTCCTGCTGGTGGTGTGGTCTGAAACTCATATGTCTATCATAACTTCATTACGTCATGTGTTGAGGTACAGAACACACAATATAAACCCCTATGTTACTAGATGGGTTGCAAACTGGCTCAAGGACAGAACCCACATGGTTAGAATTGCTGTAGCCATGTCAGACTCCAAACCAGTTACAAGTGGCGTCCCACAAGGCTCAGTCCTGGGACCTCTCTTGTTCAGTATATATTTCTCGGAGGTACAGGCCAACACGGAAGGACTGTGGCTGACCAAGTTCACAGATGACTGCAAACTGGGCACCATAATCGACTCTCCAGCCGACACAAGCATCCTCCAAAAGGGCCTCATAGAAACAGACAACTGGTGCCAGAGCCATGGCCTCAAGCTAAACACCAAAAAGTGTATAGTCATCCCCTTTGGCAAAAACAGTGCCCACAAATTACCACATAGGTGGTAATCCATTAAGTGCAGAAGAAGTAATTAGGGACCTGGGGACCCAAGTTGATAGCAATCTCTCATTTGACAACCACGTGGCCAAAGTGGTTAGAAAAACATTTTATATAGCCTACCTAATCATGAAGGGATTCACATCTAGATCAGGGGAGGTCATTGTGCCTCTTTACTCATCCCTCATCAGGCCCATAATTGAGTACAATGCCCGTTTTGGGATGTACCTTACCAGACACCTGCAGCAACTGGAAAGACCCCAAAAGTACCTCACCAAGAGGATCAAAGGGCTCAAACAGATGCCATATGCTGCCCGGTTAAAGAAACTCCAGCTCTACTCAGTGGCATACCGCCTGTTCAGAGGCGATCTGTGCCTGACGTATAAAGCCATGTCCAATCTGGAATTAATGGACATGCTGCACCTCAGAAAATCCAAATCCTATCGAGCTACATGCTCGAGAGACTTGAACCTCAGCACTGAAATAAATAGGACATGCTGGAGGGACAGATTCATAACCCAGAGGCTCCCTTCACTCTGGAATAAAATCCCAGTCCAGGTTAGGCAGAGTCCCTCATTGACTCTCTTCAAGAGGAATCTTGATGAGTGGATGGGAGATCGTAGGTTTACCCTGGGTATCACTTCTGTGTCACTGTTAGACAGAGGCACAGTATACTAACCTCAAAAAAGGGCATAGCAAAATTAATTTAAAATGGGTGGCGAAAGCCAAACACATTCTGGTTAGGCTTATAAATGCCCTAGGGCAGATAGCCTAGTATGAACCTATGAACCTATGAACCATGATGGCTTATATCTTGTCATTCAGTGCTGATCTGCACAGTTGACAGGTATGGCCCACTGCCTCCAGGGCCAGACACTATGTCCATAGCAGTTGTTCAGCAGGACATCATTACAACAACAACCCTTGATGGCACATATAAATTCTTCCACATCATCTATCCCATTATTACAGACCAAGTACTACATTCAGTTACATGCATATATGTTTCACATACCTCTTGTGGCATTATCTTCTCTTCTAGGTTCACTTTTATGTGTCCCTTGTGTTATATAGGTTTGGTTTGGTTTGTAGCTTCAGTTATTTTATTGTATTTATTTATTTTCTCTCTCTCTCTCTCTCTCTCTCTCTCTCTCTCTCTCTCTCTCACTTTCTATCTCTATCTGCACCAGTCAGTGTTTCCACTTGCTAATTGCATGCAGCCAGCTGTGTAGTACTTCCAATTACCCCTGTCATGGCAACCCACTACTATAAATTACTACAATATGTGGGTGTTGCCCCTTTACCTTTCCTGTATCGAAGACATCCTTCCTGTGTGTGGTCAGCAGTGTATCAGACAGCAGGTAGCAAATACCTCTTACAA